>NW_006203430.1:7861512-7888557 GCF_000334495.1 Tupaia belangeri chinensis
TATATATATATATATATAAAAAGAATGTTACTGTGACAATTGCTGAGTTGATTAGAAAGATATCATCTGGGGTCAGACCGTGGTGTGGTAGTTAAGGTGGCTGTATCCCACATGGCTGACCTCATGGTTTGAGGCCTGGATCCAGCAGCTTGGGGAACATACCAGCATGTGTGTGTGCATGCCCAAAATCCCAAAAGGAGGGAGAAATGGAGAAAGGATTGTGGTGTGACCATTCCCCATGGAGTGCTTCCCCTACCCCACTCCCTCTCTTTTTTCTTCTAAGCAAGTGTACACACCTTCTGGCAAATAAAAAAAGAAAAAAGAAGGACATTTTCTGGAGAGCGTAAAATTCCAAGGAATTGTTGTCATGGGCTTGTCAAATTTGTCAAATTTGGATTGTGATTTTTGGAGAAATAATCTGTTTCCTCTTATTTTAGGCTGTGCAGCAATATACCTCTCTAAGCATATATACTTTTCTAACAAGGAAGGTTCACACACCAGGTGAGAGATTTCTTCCCACACAGAAAAGGGCTTAATATGTCAGATAGAGATATAAAAATATGACTAAATCTGTTTACCTGCAGACCAGTGAGAGGTTCCAGTACTACCATAGAGAAAGGGAGAAGTCCAAGGAATGCTTAGAAAAAGGACAGTTCCAGGAACCTATGCAAATAAGACCTTCTGAAAACTTATTATATTCTACTTCCTTTTAGCTGTACCTGAATATATGGCAACCCTGGAAGGACCCTTGCCTGAGAATCGACCTTGCTTAAAGGATCTATCTCTGTAGTCTGCCTGTGTTAACTTTGGGCTGATCCTTGGCCTGGATTATTTCTAGGATCCCTGAGCTACTGTTCAGTCTTGTCACTGCAGCCAGCATGTTAGAGTAGCCTATAGATTTGAGATTTTTTTTTTGTTGTTATAGAGTGCGTGCACTTGCCAGAAAAACAGAGAGAGACAGAGAGACAGAAAGCGAGAAATCACCCCCATGGGGGATGGCCACGCCACAATCCCTTCTCCTCCATTCCCCTCTTGGGATCTTGGGCACGTACACACACATGCCCAGTGTGAATTTAAGCCACTGGGTCCGGGACTCAAACCGCGGGCGACTACATGGGAGTTCAGTGACATAACCATTACGCTAACTACTGGTCCCAGATTTGTTAAGGATGGTGAGATGCTGCCAGTATCCTAGGAAGGTGACAGCATTCCAGGGGGAACTCTCAGGGGTCCCTCTGAGAGAAGAGGGCCTCTGTCCCAGACAGTTAAATACCATTGAAGACGTAAAGCCAGCAGTTAGGACCTTTGGGCTTGAGGAATGAAAGTCAACCTTCACACGATTCCTGTGTGTCTCACTATTTCTCTTGCAGCAGAGGACTGAACAGTAGGACTCCTATTAATGAGCTAGTCTATCGTTTGCATTAGCCTCAGCTGTCCCAGCAGCGTTTGAGAAGAGCCCCAGGTAGAATACATTGGGAAAGTTCAGCCTTGAAAAACAGGAAATAAAATTGAAGTTTGTGTGTTTATAAGAAAATGTCATAGTAGGCCTGGTAGATGTAAACAGAGAAAATCTGGCAAACCTTAGAACGCAGTTGTTACATAATACATGGGTTAAGATATTTTTGTATGTTAAATGATAATGGTGTTAAAATCACTGTTATCATTTAATAAGCATCACCTGTGTGGTGTAGTACATGAAGTGTGACATCTTATTTTCTTGATTCAAAAATACCTTCTTTAGAAGAGAGTATAAATATATTTGTTTCTTGATTATGTATAATAGAGAATAATACATAATTATTTTTATGGAGCTGTGGAATATATTATTATTATTTTTTTTTTTTTTGAGGAAAAGGCAGTATCTTTCTTTTTTAAGAGAGTTTTTTTTTTTTTTTTCTATAAGGCATTTGCACTTGCTGGCAAGACAGAGAAAGAAAGCGAATAATCACCTCTCGGGGGGGATGTCCATGCCACAATCCCCTCTCCTCCATTATTCTCTTGGGATTTTAGGCACACATATACCTGGTGGGAGTTGTGTTTGTGTGTGTGTGTGTGTGTGTGTGTGTGTGTGTGTGTGTGTGTTTTTGCTATAGGGCATGTACGCTCCCCAGAAAGAGAGAGACATAGAGACAGAAAGCAAGAAATCATCCCCCAGGGCGGATGGCCATGCCATAATCCCTTCTCCTCCATTCTTTTGGGATCTTGGGCACACACACACATGCACCTGGTGTGAGTCTAAGCCACTGGGTCTGGGACTTGAACTATGGTTAACTACATGGGAGTCCAGTGACATAGCCATTATGCCAACTGCTGGTTTCCCAGTTGGAGTTTTTAAGCCACTGGGTCCAGGACTCAAACTGTGGTCAACTACGGGGGAGTGCAGTGACATAACCTTTACGCCATCTGCTGCTTCTAAAAGGCAGTGTCTTTTAAAATGATTTATAATTAATGTTAAAATTATTATTATTATTTTTATACCCCAATTGTTTGAGCATTTGTTTTTCTTGGCAAGTGAGTCATAGAGGATGAGAAGCAAGGTAACTTCAAAACTTGAAAGAGGTGTACAGAGAAGCCACTTACAAGTGAACTTTTCATTGTGAAAAACCTGAAAAGCAGCAAGTATTTAATATAGGTAATGGAGTTTACTTTGCTATACTTTTCAGAAAGGTTAGATATGTAGCTACAAAGAAAAGCTTGATTTACTTAGGGCATAAGCTTGAATACCTGGTGTCTCTCCTCTGGAGGTAAAGGCCAACTTATTATCAGAGTTCATGGATAAGACTTGAGAAATGGGGAGGAAGGCCTCAAAGCTTAGAATGCATGCAAAGGACTATGCTTGACTTTGGCTGAGAGTATAACAGATTTTTCAGGGTGAGTGAAGTTGAATTGTTTGGGCCTGATTGCCTCCTAAATGATTGAAAATTTGGAGCAGGTAGGCCCAGGAGAAAGATATAGTCTTATAGTCTTTCCTATAAGACAACATGAGTTGGACCTGGAGTGGAATATCATGTGTAGAAACAGGAACTTAGAAGTGGGAGTTGGTAAATTCACGTTGGTCAAAGCCCAGGCAATGTTCAGAATTGCAACAGGAGCAGGGGAGCTTATGTATTGGATAGGCAGAATCCTGATGGATATTTGGGATGCTGCTTAGCTAGGCTTTTAAATGAGCTGCGATTTAAGTGCCCTCTAGGACTTTTAGAGCATTTTCTAATAGCAAATATCTGGGTAAGACGAAGGTTTCAAAGATTAAAACAATAGTTCGATCTGTCATCAAAGGGTTTTTTCTTTTAGTGTAAAAGTAGAGTAGTTTGTAGACCAATTTTCCTCACAAAGAGATCTAGACAAGCTGGACAAAGTGCAGAAAAAAGAAGTCAGAACTTGAGGAACCTGGGTCCTGAACATTGATCAAGCCTAACATTCTATAATGCTGTTCCTTTGTAGTGTTTGCTGATTCATAGAGATGTCTTAGTCCATTATTATGCTGCTTACAGAAATACCTGAGACTGGGTGATTTATAAGGAATAAAGGTTTATTTTGCTCACAATTCTGGTGGCTGGAAAGACTAAAGGCTAGAAACTGTAATCAGACTGGCCATGTCACAACATGATTGACAGAAGCAGAGGGTGGCAGACACGTGCAGAGAGCATGGCCACATTCCATGTGTCTGTCTGTCTCATTTCCTCTCCTTTTAAACTAGAACTCATTATGGTGCCTCATGCCCTAACCACCCAACCACTAATCTTTCCTAGAGGTTCCACATTTTGACTCTATAATCAGATTAAGTTTTCACTCTCTTAATCCCATTACAGTAATTCAACACTTGGGAGTCAACATTTGAGTGACATACTGAAAATATAGCTGGGACCAGCAGTTGGCATAATGGCTATCTTGCTGGACTCCCATGTAGTCAACTGTGGTCCGAGTCCCAGATCCAGTGGTTTAAACTCACACTGGGTGCATGTGTATGCGTGCCCAAAATCCCAAGAGGAGAATGGAGAAGGGATTGTGGTGTGGCCATCCCCCAGGGGATGATTTCTCACTTTCTGTCTCTCTGTCTCTCTCTGTCTTTCTAGTGAACACACGTGCTCTATAACAAAAATCTCTCCCCCCCAAAAAAGAAAATATAGCAGGGTCTTGGGGTAAATAGTAAAGGAACCAAATAGAAAGTGGCATGCAAAAAACGGGAACCATGTACAGAGCTTATGGGGCTGAGAGATAGAATTTGTCATTTAACTTTGAAGGTAAGGTTCATATAAAAGACCAAGATCATGGGGAAAAGAGAAGAATACTTAGATAAACCCAATAATCTGTACTATTGTTCCCTTCAAGGCACTTACTAATGTCTTCAAAGCTCAGAAGTTAAGAGGCAAGAGAAAGCTATTCTTAAAGGCTGGTAGGCTGAGATAACAAAATCAAGAATCTGGGGGGGCATACATTGGAATTCAGAGCCTGCCAAGGATGGGGAGCCCCCATAGGCACACTAGATTTCTATTACGGCTTGGCCTAACCTAGGAATAAGAGTCAACTTGAAAATAGGACAATTTCTACAAATACTGAAACTCAGTTTGGAACAGTTTAATTCAGGGTGGATTACAGTAATATATCCTTGCTCTAACCGCCTTCTAGAAACCAAAAGTAAACCTTCTCTGGGGAATAAAAACATCAGCCAGTCTTGTTAGTTTTTGATACACAGTGTCTAATATTTAACAAAAAATTAACAGATATTCCAAGACATAGGACCAAATGATTATAAAGAAGAAAAAGGAGGGAAAAAAAAAAAACGAGTAAAAATCTACAATGGAAACAGTAATAGGTGATTCAGATATTGGAATAATTACATATGGATTATAAAAATGTAGTCAATATGTTCAAGAAAGTAAATGACAAGATGGAGAACTTCACAAGTAAATGGAGTGTATAAAAAAGGACTTAAATATAAATTCTGAGATGGAAAATATAAATGAAATGAAGTATTAAATAGATAATTTTGATAGTATATTGGACATAGAAGGTTAGTGAATTCTGCAATATAGGTCAGTAGAAAATATCAACAGTGAAGCATGGAGAGAAAAAAGGCATGGAAAAGTAAAGAGTATAAGAGTAATATGAGACATGGTGGAAAAGACCCAACATGTATATCAAAGGGAACGATGAGAGGAGAAATATTTGAAGTAATAATGGCTAAGTATTATGTCAAACTGAGACATTAAGTCAGAGATTCAAGATGCCTTACAAGCTCCAAAGGTGACAAATACAAAGAAAACCACTCCTATTACCCTAAAACATAAACACAAAGAAAGAATTAAAAAGCTGCCAGAAGGCTCTGTATGGTGGCTCAGTCAGTAGCAAACTGAACTGTGGTGCTAGAAGCCTCATGGCTAACCATGAATCCCTGGTTTGGCCCCAAAACATGACAGATGTATACCTAAGATCCTTGTAAGCCAGAGGACTCGGGAAGGGAGATTGCAGCATGAGACCTTGTAGAGGGTGCTTCTGTCTTTCCTTCCTTTCACTCATATCTCTCTTGTGCATGTGCTCTTTGTATCATGAACAAAATAAATAAACTTAAAAACAAAACAAATGTGACCAGAGGACTCAGCCATGGTGGTGTAGTGGTGACATGATGCTCTGCAGTGTTAGAAGCCATGTGGAAAACTGGGGTTTGATTCCATGGGTGGACTTGTGCATGCCAGGTGATCCTGGCTGGGCTTGGTGGTGGGGAGTCATGGCATGAAACCCTGCTGAAGGTGCTTCTCTCTCTGATAGTTGAATGGGCTTTGGAAAAAAAGTAAAAGAAAAAAAGACAGAAAAAACCCCCACATTTTCTTAAAGGGCAGTTATAAATTTGATAGCTGACTGTTCAATAAAAAATAACAGAAATTCTAAGACAATCAAATGACAGTCTTTTTTTTTTTTTCTTTTTTTGAGAGGTTTTTGCTATAGGGCATGTGCGCATGCCAGAAAGACAGAGAGAGACATAGAGACAGAAAACGAGAAATCACCACCCCCCCGGAGGGGGTGGCCATGACGCATTCCGTTCTCCTCCATTCTCCTCTCGGGATCTTGGGCATGCACACACATGTACCCGATATGAGTTTAAGTCACTGGGCCCAAGACTCGAACTGTGGTTGACTACATGGGAGTCCAGCAACATAGCCATTACGCTGACTGCTGATACCCCCCCTTTTTTTGAGAGTTTTTTGCTGTAGGGCGCGTGTGCTCGCCAGAAAGACAGAGAGAGACAGACACAAGATATCACCACCCAGTGAGGGATGGCCATGCTGCAATCCTTTCTGCTCCATTCTCATTTTGGGATTTTGGGCACACATGCACATGCGCCGGGCATGAGTTAAAGCCACCGGGTCCGGGACTCAAACTGCGGTTGACTACATGGGAGTCTAGCCGCAGCCATTACGCCAACTGCTGGACCCAAAATAACAGTCTTTAAAGGGATGAAAGAAAGTAACCATCTACCTAAAATTCTTTTTTTTCCCAAGAGAGATTTTTTGCTATGGGGTGCATGTGCTTGATGGAGACACAAAGAGACAAAAAAGTGGGGATAGGGGGGTGGAATGGTCCCGCAGCAATCCCTTCTCCTTTCTCCTCTAGGGATCTTAGGCACATATGCACATGTGCTCCGTGTGAGTTTCAAGGTGCCAGGTTTGGGACTTGAACTGCTGTCGACTATGTAGGAGTCCAGCAATGTAACCATTATGCCATCTGCTGGTCCCAGATGGGATTCTATTGCCAGTGAGAAGATCTTTTAAAAATGAAGGCAACTGGGTTCCTTTGCAATTGTGAGGTGTGATGTGTTAAGTTGAGGATCTTCTTCAGGCTGCAGGCACTAACATCAATTTCCTGGGACCTAGGGGAAGGGGCAGCTTGTAGTGGAGAGTTGGAGCCTAGAGAGCTCCGCCTGGCCAAGGAAAAGTTGGAGGAGGCAGAGCTGTTTGCACCAACTGTCCTGGCTTAGAATGGGGCATGTGGTGAACTGCAGCACCCGGCAGTCTCAGGCTTGAAAAGGGCAGCCTGAGGTCAGCAACTCCAGCTTTCAGATGAGCATTTCTGTTTGGGGGTCTAAGCCGGGCTGATGAGGATTAATGACATGGAACCAACCCAAAAATGTCCATGAACAAATGGATTGAAAAAGTGTGGCACATATACACTATGAAATACTACTCAGCCATAAAAAGCAGTGAGACCTTGGCATTTGATAGAAAGGGACAAACATGAAAGATTTACTGCTAAGTGAAGCAAGCCAGACATTGTATGTCCCCACTTAATATATACTGTGTCTGCTATGACGGAAGCTGAAATATTGTACGGTATAAAGGCATGGAGAACAACTGTGGTTACCAAGACATGTACTAGTTTAACATGTCTGATAAATATTCCACTATAGATTCCTGGGAATCTCAAACTATTTCTGAGTACAATATGTATATAGATACAGACATGCATATATAACATATCATACATATGACTCAAATATAATGGAAAGAAAATTTAAATAATTGAAATTGACAATGTTCTTCATATTATTTAACATATTAAAATAAGCTTATTTGGTTTTAACATTCCCTTTTGGATGTTTCAGGTACCTCCTATAAGCATCTAAAAGTTATTTTGAGGTCAAAGAACTTATGTTAGAATTTGGTCTTGGTAAAACCTTGTCAAAGACAGCAAAAAGCTTAAAATATTGATCTTAACTATCCACAGAAAATGAAAGTTAAATGTTCCCAAAGCACCTTAGTGATGAAAAAGCATTAACTTAGTGTCTGTTGGCACCAAAACTAAAGCCAGAGAAAAACTAGTCATGAATCTATTTTCCTGTTACATATTTACCATGTAAAATTATTAAACTAACCATATTGTGATTAAAAAAAAAACTAAGGTAACCAAAGGACATTTTCAGACAAACAAAAGCAGAGAGAACTTGTCACCAGAAGACCTTTATTGTCAAAGTGTATTCAGTGAGCTTGGAAAATGGTCAAGATAGGTTACTGAGTTAAAGAAAACAAATTATAAAACAGTATGTATACTGTGGTCCCACTTCAGTTTAAAATGTGTATGTTCATATTTGTATAGGAAAAAGTCTGGAAAAGTACACCAAAATATAAGTAATCTTTCTGTCTCCATGATGGGATTCAGGATAACTTTATCCTCTTTGCTTATCTATTGTTTTGTTTTTCTGATGAACATTTATTACTTTTATAATGAAAATGAAAGCTACTTAAGAAAAAAAAATTTTTTGAGAGGTTTTTGCTAGAGGGCGTGTGCGCTCGCCAGACAGACAGAGAGAGACATAGAGACAGAAAGCGAGAAATCACCCCCCGGGGGGATGGTCACGCTGCAATCCCTTCTCCTCCATTCTTCTCTTGGGATCTTGGGCACGCATGCACACGCGCCCGGCGTGAGTTTTAAGCCACCGGGTCTGGGACGCGAACCACGGTCGACTACGTGGGAGTCCAGCGACATAGCCATTACACTAACTGCTGGTTCCCAAGAAAAATTTTTTTAAATCATATGACAGTGGCTATTTCTACCAGGGGATCTATGTCTTCTTTTATTTTTTTTTATTTATTAATTTATTTTACATTCTTTCACTGAACATCATGACAGCATACAAAGTGAGTACCCTGTGAAGTGACTTAATCATACATGTTATTGTCAACAAATAATTTTCCATTTCTTGTTTCTTGTATATATATATATATCCCCCCATTTCTCACCCTCTGCCATTTCCCATCCTCCTCCCCCCACCCCGTCTCTGGTATCTGCAGTTGCTTTCCATTCCTTTATTCTTTCCCACATTGTATTGATTCACAAAATATCTTAATTAATCTATCTACTTTCAATAGCAAGTTCAGTTGATATATACATATCTGTGAACACATGTTGATTTTAGGCATGAAACTCTGTGGGTAGAATGAATGTACTATAAAGTAGTACCTAGCTGAGTCTATATAGCTTACTGTGGTCATTAAATAGGTATTTTTTAAAAATATATTTTTTAGGGACCAGCAGTTAACATAATGGCTATGTCGCTGGACTCCCACGTAGTCAACCGCGGTTCGAGTCCTGGACCCGGCGGCCTAAACTCACTCTGGGCGCATGTGCATGTGTGCCCAAGATTCTGAGAGGAGAATGGAGGAGAAGGGATTGCGGCATGGTCATCACCCCGGGGAATGATTTCTTGCTTTCTGTCTCTCTGTCTCTCTCTGTCTGTCTGGTGAGCACACGCGCCCTATAGCAAAAACCATATATATATATTTAATTTCAGGAAAGGCAGTTTTAGCTTTAATAAATCAAAATAAAAAATATTAAGAGAACTTTGCTTAATACTTAAAGCCAAGCCAGGAAACAGGTCAGGATTCTGTTCAAACAGTAGGTACATGGACCTGTCCATAACTCAAGAGAAGACAAAAATCCTTAACTCTGGAAAACAAAGCAGAGAGGATCAAGAATGTTTTAGTCAAAAATCATAAAATTCTATTTCACCAGCTCAAACTCATATACTTTATCTTCATTGTGGTTCGATCTTTTTGTTTAAATTCTGGAAGATAACGTTCAAATCTGGACTTGTCCCTACCATTAAGCTGGCCATTTTCTTAGTTGTTTTACAACTCTTATTTCTGTGTATCTTTATAGTTTTCCTGGGATAGCACTCCCTTCAGAACTTCCTGGAGAACTGGTCTGGTATTGGTAAATTCTTTCAGGTTTTGTTTATCTGAGAATGTTCTTGTCTCCTACTCCCATATGAAGGATAATCTTGCCAGATATAGTATTCTTGGTTGAAATTGGTTTTCACTCAACACTTTTAGTATATTTTCCCATTCTTTCCTTGCTCACATTGTTTCCAATGAGAGGTCCGTTATGAGTCTGATGGGATATCCTTTGTAGGTAACTTGATGTTTCTCTTTTGCCAATCTTGGTATCTTGTATTTGTCTGTGGTTTTGGTCATTCTGGCTAAACTGTGTCTTGGAGAAGACTTCTTAGGTTGATCCTGTTTGGGGTCCTTTGTATTTCTTGGGTATGGATCTATGAATGCTTCTCTAGGTTTGGAAAGTTTTCTTCCAGGATTTTATGGAATAGATTGTCAATGCCATTATTAGTCTCTTCACCTTCTGGAATACCAATTATCTGGATGTTTGGATGTTTAATAGTATCTAGTATTTCTCGTATATTATTCTCATTTTTTGGGCTATTTTCTCAGTGTTCTTGGTGGATTTTACTAATCCAGTGATTCCATCTTTTACATCTGAGATTCGATTTTCTGTATGATCTAGTCTGCTATTAAGTTTTTCAAAGGAGATTTTGACTTCCTGTATTATAGCCTTCATCTCCAACAGTTCCATTTGATTCTTTTGTTTTTTAATGGTGTGTATTTCCTCTTTCAGCTTTTGCAAGAACTTACTCATCTCCTGGAACTCAACGGCTCTTTTCTTCTGGAGTTCATTGTCTCTCTTCTCTCCCATCTCTGTTAGCTTTGTCACTATGAATATTCTAAATTCTTCATCAGACATTTCCATGAGTTCCATTGTATTGTCTATGGATGAAGAGGAGTTATTCTTTTCTCTTGGGAGAAAGATATTTTCTTGGTTTCTCATATTTCTTGTGCCTCTGTGGTGATTTCCAGTCATCTGATGGATTATTCAGTTCTTTTTAATTTCTAGAAGTTCAGTCTGAGTGATCAGAGGCGCATAGGAGGAGATGGACTACGAACCTTTTGGTGCTCCATTTTTCTCCCTTTGTGTCACAGATTCAGTGGGAATTGAGGAATGTGAGAACCCTAATAGTATATGGATGCTTGGCTACTTTTCACTTAGACCTGTCTAGACACTCAGTGCATGGAGGCTGAGCAGCAAAGTGATGAGATAAAAGAAAAAGGATAAGAAAGAAGAGAAAGAAAGAAAGAAAAAAGAGAAAGAAGGAAAAAGCAAACAAACAAAAATTATTAATTTAAAAAAATAAGAAATGAAAACTTCATGGTTCGCTTGAAAGCACTAGATCTCAGCTCTCATGGTGAACTCAGTCTTCTTCTGGCCTGCCCTTTTTGCCTCTCCTAGACGGGAGGGGAAAAGGGGAGGACATTATTACCAAGATAAAGGAGGATTTCAGAGCCAAGAAAATACTTTACCTTAAAAACAAAAACAAAAACAAAAAAAAGAGACAGAGAGACAGAAAGAGACAGAGAGAGACAGACAGAAAAGGACAGAGGGGTCTCTACCAGGGTAACTTCTCAGCAGATCATCTTCATTACTCTTATCCCTGAAAGCACAAGATCTCAGCTCTCATGGCAGACTCAGTTTTCTCCTTCTTTTAATTTTTGATTTAAATTTAAAAAGGCATAATGGCTATGTCGCTGGACTCCCATGTAGTCGACCACAGTTCAAGTCCCGAACCCAGTGGCTTAAACTCAAGTCGGGTGCGTGTGCGTGCGTGCCCAAGATCCCGAGAGCAGAATGGAGGAGAAGGGATTGCAGCGTGGCCATCCCCTCTCGGGGGTGATTTCTCGCTTTCTGTCTCTCTGACTCTCTCTGTCTTCCTGGCGAGTGCACACGCCCTGTAGCAAAATCTTCTCCAAAAAAAAAAGAGAGAGAATACTGCCAGAGGTTGCGTACACTTGCCAGAGAGAGAGCAAGAGAAAGAAAACTCCTCTTCAGTGTGATATGGTTATGCTGCAATCTACTTTCCTCTGTTTTCTCTATCTCATCAGGATTTCGGATCCAGACCCAGACACCTACACACACACACACACACACACACACACACACACACACACATTTGGCATATTTTTTTAAAGCCGTTGGCATCAGGATTTTAACCGCAGTTGGACATGTGGGATCCCACTCCCAAAGCACTGTGCCCAAAGCACTGCACTATGGGGCTGGCCCTTCTTTTGATCTTTATCAGTGTACACAATTGGATTTCATATTGTGTTAAATAATATTTTCTCTATTCTAATTTGGAATAGAATTTTCTGTATACTATATAGATGAATATCTGCTATTTTGAGAGACATGGTCTACAATGAGTCTCACCTTTTCTTTTGTCCATTGTTAAAATGATTACTCCTCTAGAGTTGTCAGAACTAGGAGTATTCCGTGACCCAGGATTTGCCCCTCAGAGGTGAGGACACAATTCTTACCCAGAGCTTCCACTCTACAGACATCACCACTCATTGCTTCCCACTTCTGCCTGTGATAGAACTTTAATTCATGGTTAATCTTTTACTTACTTGTTTGTTTGGTTTTGCCACAGAGTGAAAGAGAGAGAGACAGAGAAAGAGAGAGGAAAAGTAAGAAATCATCCCCCAGGGAAATGGCCAAGCTGCAATCCCTTCTCTTCCATTCTCCTCTTGGAACATTGGGCATGCATGCACACATGCCCAGTGTGGTTTTCAAATTGCCAGGTTCAGTACTTAAACCATGATAGACCGTGTGGGGAGTCCAGTGCCTTAACTACTATGCTACCAGCTGGTCCCTATTTTTATTTTTTTAAATTTTTTTGTTTATGCAGAATAAATACCTATCAACAAGACTTATTTATTTTTTGGAGAGGTTTTTGCTATAGGGCGGGTGCGCTCGCCAGACAGAGAGAGACATAGAGACAGAAAGCGAGAAATCATGCCCCCCCCCCAGGGGGGATGGCCATGCCACAATCCCTTCTCCCCTTTTCGCTTCTCGGGGTCTTGGTCACGCACGCACACGTGCCCAGCGTGAGTTTTAAGCTACCGGGTCTGGGACACAAACCGCGGTCAACTACATGGGAGTCCAGCGACATAGCCATTACACCAACTGCTGGTCCCAAGACTTATTTTTTTAAATCCAAGTTTAGGGGCCAGCAGGTGATGTGGTGGTTAATGTGCTAGACACTCCCACATGGCCAACTGCAGTTCGAGAACTGGACCCGGTAGTTTGCTATTTCTCTTTATCTCTCTCTCTCTGGTCAAATTAAAATAAGTGAATGAATAAATAAAATAAATAAATAATTCTTTAAAAAAAATCTGAATTTAAAATGGTACTAGATAACAGTAGAAACTTTAATCTTTTTATATAATGTTAGTTATTCTGGTGATCCCAGAGCTATTGTGGTAAGAGAAGTGGCATCTCCAGGTGCCTGTATGTGCGGTGGTTTTACAGAGCCCATAGACCCAGAAGGAGGCTGGGTGCTGGGGTTTCTGTCTGGTGGGCTGTTGGGCCAATGCGAGTGATGCAGTTGCCAGAAAAGTTCTTTTTTATAATAAATTGTGTTTCCTCTCCACCAAGGATGTGGACTCCTCTTTCCTGTTGATTCAGTTTACCTTTTCTATTTCTTGGGGACATTGGAAGCTTTTCTTGGTTCTCTTTGCTGGCTCTGGTCTTCTTTCTCTTGGAATCTCATCTAGAGCTGGGGTGGGGTGGTCATAGTCCTATAACACTCTTGGTGTGCAAATGATGGCAGCTGGTTAGTCTCTTTATTTGCAAATTAACAGCTTTATTGATTAGGTAACCTGGCCCTGGCCCTGCTGTTCACCCATCCTGGCTTAGAGTTGTGGAGGACTTTTCTATTGCATAAAGTTTTTAGGCTTTAAATGAAGAAAGCTAGGAATTAATAGGGAACAATCACTACTTACAATCATTGTTCATGAACCCAGAGCTTACTGCATCTGTAATGCATCAAGCTGTTTAGTGGTGAGGTCATTCATTCACTGGTTAAATTAAAAAAAAAAAAAAAGTTGCTGCTGCTGCTCCTACTCTTCATAAAACCCTTTATTCTGGTTAAATACTCTCTATTCATTGATTAATTTACTGCTCCTCCTCTCCGTGATACCACTTTTTTGTTCATGTGGACTTCACAGTTTATAAAAGCATGAATCGATCCTCATGAAGAAAACAGTTCTGTAAGGTAGCCACAGGAGGTTTTGTCAGTCCTAGTTCATTGACAGGAAACAGAGAGGTTGAGCACAGCTGAGCCAGAGGGAGCACCCGAGTTTTCTCTTTGATTTGATAGTACTTAGTTTACACATCTCATGCTGCTCCTTGGCCTTTGGTAAATCAATAAAGTTGGAGTTTTAGAAATTGATGGAAATAGGCCTTGACTCTCCCCTTGAAGGAAAGCCAAGTTCATTAATCATTTCAGATGCTTTTCAAGTTCAGTTTGCTTCTCCCTAAAAGTTATTACTAGTTTCTCATTGTTGTTTATTAACTTTTTTTTAGATTTTCTTTCTATTTATTAGTGATAGAAATTTTCCTTTTAAATTTATTTTCAGATGGAAAGTGATCTGGTGTTATAGAAAAGTGATAAATACATAGTACAGGTTGTCTGTACGTATGGCAAAAACCACTGAAGGCTCATCAGTGACTGAAATTTTGGAAACCCTGAATGAAGCAACTTCCAAACGTATATATTTCAGGACACATCTGGCTTCTACTTCTGACACTCGTATGATTTAATGCAGTGGTCCCTAGCCTTTCTGGCACCAGGCACTGGCCTCGTGGAAACAGCCCCTCTACAGATGGTGTAGGAGAGTAGGGTTTGGTCCTGGATGACCTTTGCATACCACATCCACTATACACCCCATTTCCACCACTACCATATTGCAATATACAATAAAACAATCAAGCAACAAAAGGGTTCACACTCCCATGAGATTCCAGTACAGCTGCTGATTCAACAGGAGGCAGAGCCCTAGTGGCAATGGGCATGATGGGGCATGGCTGCAAACCCACATGAAGCCTCCCTTGCTTGTCAGTCACCCAGACCCTGCTACGCAGCCCAGCAGAACGGCACTTGTCTGCGGCCCAGGGGTGTGGACCCCTCCTTTAATGTTTAGGTCATGAGACATTACTCAGTCATTATGTCTATTTTTTACTATTATTTGTATAATTTATTATAACAATTCTTGACCTGTACCTTCTTCCTCCAGTGGGAGAAGGGATGAGAAACAAAGTGACAAAACTATGCACGGCTGATTCGCAAACCATAAAAAAGTTTTGTTTTGATTTGGAAATAGTGGTGTCTACATTACTACAGGAATCACAGTTACGTTTGGTACTATCTTGAGATTTCAACTTTATGATGAGATAATGGATGTTACTACATGTCTCTTTAGAAACTGTGCTATAGTTATATACAGCATTTTTGTTTACAAGAGAGTATGTATGTTGTATCTTTGATGGGAAAAGAATTATTCTCAAGTAAGTCTATTAACTGTGCCTCTGACTTAGCCAGTCCTGCTTTCAAGTTTACATTAATCTAATAAAGTGAACTGAAATATGCTATGAAGTCCTCGTTGACATGATCCATTACCTCTTCTTTTTTTAAAATTATGATTTCTGGTATACATATATTTGATGTATATTTTTGTGGTATACAGTATGATTTTTTTAAAGCTTGCATACAGTGTACAGTAATCAAATAAGTGCTATACACATATTCATCTTCAGCATTGAACATCACATTTGTTGTGCACATTTAATAATAGTTCAGTTAGTTTTTTTTTTTTTTTTGAGAGGTTTTTCGCTATAGGGCGTGTGCACTTGCCAGACAAACAGAGAGAGACATAGAGATAGAAAGCGAGAAATCACTCCCCAGGGGGGATGGTCACGCCGCAATCCCTTCTCCTCCATTCTCCTCTCGGGATCTTGGGCACACACGCACATGCGCCCGGCGTGAATTTTAAGCCACCGGGTCCGGGACACGAACCGCGGTCGACTACATGGGAGACCAGTGACATAGACATTACGCTAACTGCTGGTTCCCAAGTTCAGTTAGTTTTTTAAAAAATATGTATTAAATTGTCCATATTTTTTATCCTGCTGTGATACACCATCCTATAGCCTCTTATTTACATGGATTCTTGGGTCCATTAAACTTTTTTCATGAACTGCTTCCCACCCAAGGCAGCTTCTTATATCTATTATTACTCTCTCTATTCTGTGAGTTCTTCAGTTTCCACCATAGAATGCAGACATTCATTATATGTTAAGCAGGAACATAGACTGTCTTTTTTTGGAGAGGTTTTTGCTATAGGGCGCGTGCGCTCGCCAGAAAGACAGAGAGAGACAGAGAGACAGAAAGTGAGAAATCATCCCCCAGGGGGGATGGCCACACCACAATCCCTTCTCCTCCATTCTCTTCTCGGGATCGTGGGCACACGCACCCAGCATGAGTTTTAAGCCACCAGGTCCAGGATGCAAACCGCGGTCGACTACATGGGAGTCCAGTGACATAGCCATTATGCTAATGGCTGGTCCCTAGACTGTTTGTCTTTTATAGTCTGGTTTATTTCACTTTGCATTCTTCTGGGTTTGTCCACTTGTGTCAAATGGCAATATTTTGTTGTTCTTTATAGCTAACAGTATTCCATTGTATATATGTACCATATTTTCCCAATCCATTCATCAGTTACTGGACACTTAGATTGATTTAATGACTTTAGCTGTTGTGAATAATGCTATAATAAACATGGATGTACAAATGTTTCTGATTAAGTGGTTTCTTGTTCTTTGGGTAAATACCAAATAGTGGGATTGCTGGATTATATAATAGTTCTACTTTTAGATTTTTGAGGCCTCCCTGTACTGTTTTCCACAGGGGGTATACTAAGTTACATTCCCACCAGCAGTGGGCAAGGGTTACCTTTTCTCCACAACCTCTTTGTTTATTTGGATCATAGCCATTTTGACGGGCATTAAATGATATCTCATTGTGGTTTTGATTTGCATTTACTTATGATAAGAAATATTGAACATTTTTCTCATATGATTCTTAGCTATTCATATGTCTTTCTTTGAGAAATGTCTGTTCTGGTAGATTGCCCATTTTTTATTGGATTATTAGTTTTCTTTGAGAATGAGTTGTTTGAGTTCCTTATGTGTTCTGGTTGTCAGTTCCTTATCTGAAGTATAGCTTGCAAATGTTTTCTTCTGTTCTATGGGTTGTCTCTTATTTCCTTTGCTATGCAAAAGCTTGGTAGCTTGATGTAATCCCACTTATCTATTTTTGTGGATTTATAGATCACTTTAGTTCGTACTGACGTTTTAACTGTGGTGATTTTTCCAATCCAAAAACAAGGATGTTTTTTCCATTTTTGTGTGTGCATGTCTTTTTCAATTTCTTTATTCAGTTTTTAAAAATAATTTTCATAGTATAGCTCTTTCTTTATAAGTTTTAAAAAATTTATTTTATTTATCACTTATTATTTTAAAATTTGCTATCGGGCATGTGTGCTCATGAGAGGGGGAGAGAGAGAGAGAGAACAAATGAGCGTGAGAGCAAGAGAGAGAATGTGAAAGCAAACCACCAGGTCCAGGACTTGTGGTCAGTCACATGGGAATCCAGACCCTTAGCCACCATGCCACCTATTGGCTCCCAATATAACTCTTTTAATTCTTTGGCTAGATTTATTCCTAGATATATTGTGTACTTGGCTATTGTGAATGAAACTGATTTCTTTATTTCTGTCTCAGTTTGCTCATTGTTAAAGTACAAAAATGCAACAGATTTTTAAATACTGATTTTGTATCCTGTAAGTTTGCTGAATTTATTTATCACCTCTAAGTCTTTTTAAAATGGATTCATTAGTTTTTTTATTTGTGTGTATATAATCATATTGTCCACAAATAGGAATAATTTAACTTCTTCAAACTTGAATGCCGTTTATTTCAGTCCTATCTGGTTGCATTTGGCTATGACTTCCAGTATTATGTTGAATAGGAGTGGAGAGTTTTTACCTCTTTACTTGTATACTGTCGTTAGCCAACAAGGGAGCCTTATAAATTAAAATATTTAAAAGTCATCCTTTAATCTAGGGGAGGGACTTTTTTTTTTTTTTAACTTCATTTGAGTTAAATGCTTTCCTCCTAGAATTGCAGTAGGACTGTATAGATAGATGGTAGATTCCCTCTGGCAGATGGTAACTCTCACTGTGCTTGAATTCTTCCTGTTACGGAGAACTCATCACCTAAAAAGGTGGCATAATCATATTCCTGAATAGTTTTAACTTTGAACATTTCTTCTTTATATGGAGATAAAAAAAATCTGCCCTCATTCCCACCAGTTAAATGCAATTAAAGCTGGAGGAATACTACTCTGTTTTAACATGGCATAGGAGGGATAAATCAGAATGAGAAACTAGGTTATTCTGAGCTAGAGTAAAAAGGGTTTTTTTGGTTGTTTTTTGTTTTTGTTTTTGTTTTGTTTTTGTATTTTTATATTTTTAGCAAAGAGTGTGTGCTTTCACTGGAGAGAGACAGAGAGAGGAAAATGAGAAATCATCCCTTCCAGTAGGGGATGCCCACTCTGCAGTCCCTTCTCCTCTAGTCTTTTCTGGGGATTTTGGGCATGCACACACATGTGCCTGGCATGATTTTCAAGCTGCCAGATCCAAGACATGAACTGTGTTCTACCATGTGGGAATCTAGTACCTTAATCACCATGGCATCTGCTGGTCCTGAGTAAGAGGTTTTATTGACCTCAATATTTCTTTTGATGTGTTACAAATGCACTTAATATCAGCTAAACTGTATTCAAGTTTAATTCAGAAATTTAAAGCCTAACAGGATTATTATGGGTTCCCTCCCAAATGGGATCCTCCAGGAAGTGGCCTTTCTCCATTACTGGACAAACCAAATCTTGCCTGTCTTTGGGTAACTTGCTTTCTAATGACTTACTGGAGAGAAGTAAATTGGAGGTAGTACATAAATGGATTAGTTTAGTGAGCCAAAAAGAGTTCAGTATGGAGAGCAAAATTTGAGGTATTAGATTTTGCAGCTTCTTTCTTTTTTTGGAGTTTTTTTTTTTTTTTTTCTTGCCATAGGGCACATGCGCTCGCCAGACAGAGACAGAGAGACAGAAAGCGAGAGATCACCCCCCTCCCAGGGGGGATGGTCACGCTGCAATCCCTTCTCCATTCTCCTCTCGGGATCCTGGGCACGCATGCACATGCGCCTGGCGTGAGTTTAAGCCACCGGGTCTGGGATTCGAACTGCGGTCGACTACATGGGAGTCCAGCGACATAGCCATTATGCTAACTGCCGGTCCCGAGAGAGTAGATAATTTTCATGTAAGGCACTCATTGAATTCTGCGAGCTTTAATCCCCCTATTTTTCCTCTGGCCTAGCAGACAGGCTATTAACAACAGGTTTATTTTCTTCTGCTCTGCATCTATGTCTACATACTAGGAAAGGCTTCTTATCACAGAAATCTGCTCATTATTTGGTTACCTCTCCAGCTTCCTTCTGAAAGCTATTACTCTGTGATTACAGATAGAGCAGGAGACATCTCCAAAAATGTTTTTAGGCCTTTAACTGTGTGCTGTTTTTTGTTTGTTTATTTTTGTTTTAGTTTGCCAGAGAGTGTGTGTGCTCTCCAAAGAAAGGCAGAGAGACAGAGAGAAGAGAGGGAGAAGGAGAAAGCACCCCCAAAGGGACTTGGTCACACCACAATCCCTTCTTCTCCATTTCTTCATCCCATCGGAATTAGGCCATGCACGCAAACATATCTGGGCTATATGTATTTCAAGCTGTTGGGGATGGGATTCAAACCGTAGAGCTGACCCATATGGGATGTAGCTCTCTTAACCACTAGGCATGGTACTAGACCCCATGTACTGTTATAAAATCATAGTTTATTTGGCTTTTAGTGGCTATTGAATTATTGTCTTTTGCACATTATTAATCTCCCTCAAATTTTAAGTGGTTGTTTACAACGCTGAATTAATTTCTTTTCTTTTCTTTTTTTTTTCCTAGTCTTTTTCATATAATTTTACAGCTGTCAGATTTGGATAATTTTAAGAACAAACAGAAGAACTTAAAATATTGGTGAAGAAAGCAGTTGAAAGCCTCTACAGTTATACTTGAAAGTTTCTTTTTAAAAAGAAAACTTAGTCATGCTTGTTCTTTTTAGTGAAAAATAGAAAATATTAATTTCACAGCATAGAAAACTTTATCCTAAGAAAAAAGACAGGTGATCCACTCAGATTCTATGTTATATCGCCACATATTTACATCATTGGACAATTGCTTCTCTGTGAAAACTTGTCTGTGTTTTCCTTCATGATTTTATTTTCATATAAAGAATTTTATTTCAAACCTGATTTTAAAAATGATGCTCACTTCTTTTTGTATTCAACTTTATACCTCACAGATTGGTTTATAGGTAGTGTAAATTTGTGTCATGTAAATGCTTGTAAACAGAGTTTCTTTTTTTTTTTTTCACAGATAGTTATAAAATCAGTAGCAGCACCAATTTTGGATTTCTACTGTTGTGAGGAAAGTCTCAGTAGACAGGAAATTACTTTCCTTCAAACTCAGAAAAATCTATGCTTTTGTTCTTTTGAAATGGTATTAAAAAGATGTACCTTTATACATTTTTATTTTTCTGCATATATATTCTTTGTGTGTTATCTTCACCAGTGATATTTTTGTTTTTATCTGATGTTCCTCAAAGTGAGATCTTGTGGTATGTGAACGGTAGGACTAGCAATTAGGAAGAGAATGGACATTTTAAAATGAATGATAATCCAGTGGCTGGATAGCTAGTTATTTTTGTATTTTAAGCAGGAAATAGAGAATGAATAAGTTAATGCCCTTTGCTTTTTTCTTTCTCCCAGGTTAGATCCTTACCTCACAGGGCCCAGACTTGAGTAAGACACCACTTAAGGAAGCATCAAAACAAAACAAATCCTCAATAATCAGGATATAAATACTATTTTAATGTAATATTTTATTTTTGTTATTTTCTTAGAGAGATTTTTGCTATAGGGCATGTGCATTTGTTGGAGAGACAGAGAAAGACAGAGAGACAGAAAGTGAGAAATCACCCCTCAGGGGGGATGGCCACACTGCAATCCCTTCTCCTCCATCCTTCTCTCAGGATTTTGGGTACACTTGTGCACAAGCCTGGCATGGGTTTTAAGCTATCAAGTTCGGGACTCAAATGGTAGTTGACTATGTAGGAGTCCAGTGATGTAACCATTATGCCACCTGCTGATCCCACTGTAATGTTTTAGAAAAGTAGGAATTATGAGAAAGATCCACCATGAACAAATTATTCAGCATATAGGATCAGATTTCATGGGAATGATGTTAAATATATATATTAGAGTTTCCAGTGAATATTTTGAATATTTTAGTAGTATATTCATATTATATTGCTCCTTAGGGCACACTCATAATAAAGAAGGAAAGAATCAATCAAGGAAGGCTATAATCTTGACATCTGAGTTATATACCAAATCTTGAAAATGAATTATATATGTTTAGTTTCATTAGCTATATTGGATACAAATGTGTTTTTTTACAAGATTCTGAAATAATTTATTTGATATTTATTGAGTACCAACTATGCATAAAACAAAGAGACAGAAATGAGGAAAAGGGAGAAGCAGCCTTGTGGGCTTAGATGATGGTTTCTGGCTCCAGCATGTTGGTTTTGAGTTGGTAGTGGGCTATCCACGTAAGGATGAAGGGCAGGCCAGGAACCCAGCTAAAAGTGTAGAACTTGGGGGGACCAGCAGTTGGTGTAATGGCTAGGTCTCTGGACTCCCATGTAGTCGACACGGTTTGCGTCCTGGACCCGGTGGCTTAAGACTTATGCCGGGTGCGTGTGCATGCATGCCCAAGATCCCGAGAGGAGAATGGAGGAGAAGGGATTGTGGCGTGGTCATCCCCCCGGGGGGTGATTTCTCACTTTCTGTCTCTCTGTCTCTCTCTGTCTGTCTGGCGAGTGCATGCGCCCTATAGCAAAAACTTCTCAAAAAAAAAAAAAAAGTGCAGAACTTGGAGTCCGTCTCTGAGAAGTGAGATTGTAGTGATAGGAATGGATATTTGTGGAAGGTGTATGGCAGAGCTTTGAGCCAGCTAGGAAGACAGAGAGTAAGACTAAGGAATGGAAAGATCTGGAGAGTATACTCAGTCTGTTAGGTGGTTTTAATCAAAACTCCACCCAACCTAACTCAATCCAATGGAAACCCAGACCCCAAACCAGCCAGACAACACAAACTCCTCACCACATCCTGTTGATCAGTCTGTCCTTCTGTTTATAGTCCTTTTTGTTTGTTTGTTTTTGGTGGTGAGTAGAAGGGGACGATTTGAGCGTTGTCTTAGCAGCCTGCAAGAAGCAAATGCATTCTCAAAAACTTCCAGTGACCCCTTTCATTGGTGTCATGGCAGTGCCATGTTGCCACAAGGAAGAGTCAGAGCTGGCTGTAAAAAAATGGGTGTGTGTGCATGTGTGTCCAAGATCCTGAGAGGAAAATGAAGAAGGGATTGAAGTGTGGCCATCCCCTTGGGGGAGTGATTTCTTCATTTCTGTTTCTCCGAGTCTCTGTCTCTCTGGTGAGCATATGCACCCTATAGCAAAACTTTCTCTAAAAAATAGAATAAAATAAATTTTCCCTACTATCCCTATTTCCCATCATCCAGTTCTCCCACTCCTTAGTATTTAATCATTTTAAAAAACTTGTATATCTGTTTACTTGGCAAAATTTTAAGCATATACAATCAGATAAGAAAGACTATTAATGTTTCCCTTTTATACCAAAATTGTAGATTCTATTGGGTCATCAGAAAAGTCATGATGCATTTTGCATAGAAGAACATATTTAGAAAATATGTTATGACTTTTCTGACCACCCAATACATATACTATTTTACATTTTGTTTTATTTTACTTAATAGATTATCTTGGGAATCCTTGAGTATCACTTCACAGAGAGGAACCTCATTCTTTTTTTTACAGCTGTATAGTTTTGATAGGATTGAATGTATTTTTTAGTCAATGTCATGTAAACAGATGTTTATTTCCACACTTTTTTTTTTGAGAGGTTTTTGCTATAGTGCATGTGTGCTCACCAGAAAGACAGAGAGAGACAGAGAGACAGAAAGTGAGAAATCACCCCCAGGGGCGATGGCCACGCTGCAATTCCTTCTCCTCCATTCTCTTCTTGGTATCTTGGGCACACATGCACATGTGCCCGGTGTGAGTTTAAGCTACCGGGTCTGGGACTCAAACTGTGGTTGACTACATTATATATTTATATATACATATATATTTCCACATGTGAACATACATTTTCAAAAATGAAGCTACTGGGTTAAGGATGTATATATATGTAATTCTGAGTTATCATTGCTGACGCTCATTCTTAGTATTGGACCAGTTTACATAATCAACAATATTATACTAGAATTCAGTTTCTCCACTTCTTTGCCAACAGAGTATATTGTCAATATTTTTCTTTGATTTCTATCAATCTCATAGGATAAGAAAATGTGATAGAATCACTGTAATTTGCATTTCTTTTTATTTTTTTTTAGAGACTTTTGCTATAGGGCGTGTGTGCTCACCAGAGAGAGACAGAGAGACAGAAAACAAAAAGTCACCCCTACCAAGGGGGGATGGCCACACTGCAATCCTTTCTCCTCCATACTCCTCTTGGATTTTGGGCATGCATGCACATGCACATGCCCCTGGTGTGTTGGAAGTTGCTGGGTGTGGGACTCGAACTGTGGTGGACTGCATGGGAATCCAGTGATGTAACCGTTATGGTATCTGCTGGTCCCTGCATTTCTTTTTAACATGAATGAGTTTGAATATTCTTTCACATTTTAGTAAGAGCTGTTTTTTCTTAGCTATCTCCTCAAATTCTTTTTTAACTTACCTATTGGATAACTGGTTATCTTATAATCTATGTAGTCAAATCTATGAATCAGTCAGTTTTTCTTTTTTGTGACTTCGGGATTTAGAATTAATAGCTAAGCTATAAAGGAATTTATCCATATGTTTTTTTTAAAATTACTTTTAGGATTTTCTTGTTTTTAGACAAAACAAAAAATTTGAATCTTTCATCTGCTTGGAATTTATCTGTTGTAGTATGAGTAATTGATCCAGTTATTTTGTTTCCTGAGAAAGTTATCCAATTCTGATATCACTTATTGCAGAATATATCTTTTATTCACTAATTTGAAATGCTACCTTTATCAGAAACTAAATTCCCATTTGTTTGGGTCTAGTTTTGATCTCATCATTCTAATGCATATTTCATCTCCCTGTTCTTTTAATCATTATTCTTTTTATTTATATATTAAATACTGAGACTTTCTACATGCATTAATATCTCATATGGCTTTCTACTCCCCTTCAGTTTTCTTCATTATACTGTTTTGTTAATTTTTTCATTTTAGTTTTAGAATCAAGCTTGTTTAGCTTTTTTAAAATCTAGGATTTTGTAATTGGTATCATGATAAATATATACATTTTAGAGAACTGACATCTTTATAATATTGAGTCTTTCTGTTCTACATTATGGTATATTTTTCTATTGTTCACATCTTCTTTTTGTGTATCATTTGTGTATTAAAGACTTCTGAAGAGAATTTTACAACTCTTATTGGTATTTATTTCTGGAAACTTAATATTTTGTATTGCTACTGTAAGTAAGATCTGATTATTTGTAGCATACAACCCTTATTTTCAAATAACCTTTTGTGCAATCTTTTTTTTTAAAAAGAAAATCTCCAGGTTTTTCCTGGAATAGTTATGTGGTCATATTGGGTAGTACCTAGTTTTAGGGAGTATTCATATCTTGTTCTTTGTCTTTGGTCTGATGTTTCTTTATTAAGAATGATCAGTATAGTTAATTATAATAAGTTTCTGATATTGTACTATGTTTGCATTTCTTAAGTAAACTGCACTTGGTCCTGTTACACTCTAAGGTAATCATGGGCTATATGTGAATGTTTTATGATTTTTGCATTGCATGTAGTGGATGAATAGTATATCTTTTGTTTGCTCTTTGTCAGGCTTCGGTATCAATACTTTATTTGCTTCTAGTGAAAAATTTCTTTCTTCTGAAGAAGTAGAAATGGTTTTAGATCTATTATTAGTAGTTGACTACCCCCATGAAACTGGCATGATGCTCTTTGAGGGGGTTAGCTCTGTGGCAGTCTTCTCTATTTCTTTGTGTGAAAGTCAGCCAATTCTGATAGTTTTGGTATGGTGAAACAAATCTGCAAGGCAGAATTTGTGTATAAGATTCGTATGTTCAAACAACTACGCTTGACCCCACAATCATGATCATCGTAAGTGCTAGTAATTAGGCCTTATTATTTTCATATAGACGAACAACCACCAAATTGTTGGAAACTAAACTGTGTTTCCCTCAGATATGCAAAGACAGAGAACATGGCACAGTGCAATTCTATTTTCATGAGAACCTTATCTAAACAGAGTAAACATATGTGTGATAGTAACCTTTACACTCTTAGAAACATTCACAAACAAACCCACCAACACGGTGTTCAAGTAGGGCACAGCAATGCTCGGGGCTAAGGATCCTCTGTCAGCGTCAGCAGTAGCGGTTACTGTTTTTAGATCTCCCTGTTTCAAGGAAGTGCAACCACTATAAACTTGTGAAACTAGACAGGATAAGAAGAAAAATCTGATTTTACCCACTTAACCCTAACCTCCACAGAAGATCTGACACAAAAACAAAAGGAAAACATGTATTATTGGGTACCATTCTAAAAATGAAAACTGAAGGGAGAATAGAAAGGGGAAACACTGGGCAATAGGAAACATTAGATTCATTCACAGACATCTCAGGAAAGACAGCAGATGACAATAAAGAGCCTTGTTTACCTATAGTCTCCTTCTGAGGTCCCAGAAGGAAGAAAATAATGGATGGAGTGAAATAGAGGCAGAGAGGACAGAGAATACTTGAAGCCACAGATGATCATGAAGTTTTAAGTGTTTCACTAAATGCTTCCTAGACACATCTACCTCTGTTGCAAATATCCAACAAGACTAATGTTGCTTTGATAAACAGCTACTCTCAGCCATGATTATACCTTCAGTACTGAAGAAACACCATGATATAGTGAATGAGCATGAGCTTTTCAACTCTCTTTTGAATCCCCACCCTGCCTTTGCTGGATGATAATGATCAAGTTATTTAATCTTTGTGAAACTACTTTTCTAATGTAAAAATTGTCAAGAAGAAGGTTTTTCTTCTCCTTTGGATATCAAATAAAAGCAAAAAGAAAGTAAAAAAGGTTTCACATAATTTTCAAACTCCATTTTCTACAGAACTACAAGGCACAAAGGTACAGAATTCAAAAAGCCTGTAAGTACTGCCAGAGCCAGCTGAGCTTGGACAGAAACTATATACAAGGAGGGAAAGAAGAGAAACACAAAGCAATGAAAGATCCTGAGCACCACCAGCAGACACAGACCTGGGACATACTTGAAGATGCAGAATACATCCTGGAGGACAGTCATGGTCTACACTTGGAGCAATGGGTGCAAGAACCGGTATGAGCAGGGCTGGTATGAGGCAGAAAACTTACAGAACCTACACAGTTTGAGAGTCAGAGGAGATGAGGCGGTCCAAAAAACTCACAGCTGACTCATATTAGCAGGAAACAGCTCTATTTCTGATGCATCAGAGATGGAGAAAGCTACTAGGTCAAAAAGCCTAGAAAGCTGTCTTTGAAATTTCTCCATACCAAAATGCCACTTTATAAAAACTAGTCTCGAAAAGCCCAACTCATTCAATGATGAGTAATAAACAAGGAATTAGAAAAGCAATAAAAACTTATTCAATCAAAATCCGTGGAAGAAAACCTTAATACTTACCAAGAAACAATACTCCTGAGAACGTCACCAAAGAGATGAAGTTCTAAATGAATATTTTAACATAAATTTTTAAAAGTTAAATAGGAAATCACCTCTATGGAAAATACAACGGAAGAGAATCTCTTTAATAAATGGTGCTGAAACAACTGGATATGAATATGTAAAACAAATATAAATCTGGAGACCAGCAGTTGGCATAATGGCTATGTCACTGGACTCCCATGTGGTTAACTGAGATTCAAGTCCTGGACCCAGTGGCTTAAAACTCATGCCAGGCGTACGTGTGTGTGTACCCAAGATCCCAAGAGGAGAAAGGAAGAGGAGGGATTGCGGTGTGGCCATCCCTCCTGGGGGGTGATTTCTTGCTTTCTGTCTCTCTGTCTGTCTGGCAAGTGCGCGCGCCCTATAGCAAAAACCTC
>NW_006203430.1:7890460-7911830 GCF_000334495.1 Tupaia belangeri chinensis
AAAAAAAAAAGAGAAGAGGATAGAGAAAGATAGCAAGTGAACAATAGAGGGGATGTTAGTGAGAAACAGATATGGTTTATTATCTGTTGAAGATGACGTGTATAGTATTCTCAACTGGACTGGTCTGGGAAGTATTTCATGATGGGTGAAGTCTTTTAACAAGCAAAATGAGAAATAGTGATTGACTGTTTTAAAAAATTATAATAATAATAATTATTGGGAAATGCATGGAAAAGACTTTGAATGATAAAGCGGGGAGATCGATGCCTCTGTATTGACTGACATGCATGGCATTCCCTTTTGAAAAAGCAATGGAAGTCAATGTAAAGTTATATGTAATCCAATGTAATATAAAGAAGATTATGATAATAAAAAAAAAATCTGTAAACAGATCTTAAACCCTTTAGAAAAATTAACTCTAAATAAATCATAGACCTGAGTATGAAAAACAAAGCTATAAAACTCCGAGAAAAGGATCCAGGAGAAAATCTAGATCACATTGGGTAGGGCAATAACTTTTTAGGTTCAACACCAAAGGTACAATCTCTGAAAGAAATCATTGATTAGCTGAATTTCATTAAAATTAAAATTTTCTGCTATGCAAAAGAGCCAAGAGGATGAGCAGACAAGCCACATACTGGGAGAAAATATTTACAAAAGGCACTTCTGATAAAAGATTGTTACCCAAAATATACAAAGAATTTCTTAAACCCAACAGTAAGAAAATAAGCAACCCAATTAAAAAAATGGACCAAAGACCTTAACAGATACCACACCAAAGAAGATATTTAGATGGCAAATAAGTGTATGAAAAAAAAAAAGATCCACATCACATCAGAGAAATGCAAACTAAAACAATGAGATGCCACTAAATACCTATTAGAATGGCCAAAATCCAGAACCCTGACACCACCAAATACTGACAAAGATATATAGCAGCAGGAACTCTCATTCATAGCTGGCCGGAATGCAAAATGGCACAGCCACTTTGGAAGATACTTTGACAGTTTCTTAAAAAACTAAACTGGCGCCAGCAGGTGGTGTAAGATTAAGGCACTGGACTCCTACATGGCCAACTCCCAATTCGAGTCCTGGACCTGTCATCTTGCTTTCTCACTTTCTCTCTTGTATCTGAGAGTCATAAGTTAGATTTTTTTCTGAGGGATTTTTGCTATAGGGTGTGTGTGCTTGCTGGAGAGACAGAAAGAGAGAGAGAGAGAGAGAGAGAGAGAGAGTGAGTAAGAGAGAGAATGAGAGTAGGAAAGTGAGAAATCACCTCCCTGGGGGATGGCCACACCACAATCTCTTCTCCTTTATTCTCCTCTTAGGATTTTTGGGCATGCATGCATACGCATCTGGCATCAATATCAAGTCAAACCATGGTTAGCCAGATGGTTTAACCTTAACCACTACATTACCTGCTGGCCCTGTAAGTTGGACTTTCTAGAAGTAGACTTGAGATAGCAATCAAGTGGCAGTAGATTATTGAGAATATATTGTTAGGATCAGGGCATAGAGAGGAACAGGTTTTTTGCAATGGGAGAAGGAACTAAACAAGTATTTGGAGTCAGCCAGAGTCTTACTTTAAAAGCACAGTCCTTGAGGAACTCTGAAGCATGACTTGCTCTGTGGATTTGGTCTCATTTTGAGGAACACTGAATATCATCTTTTATTTGGCTACTGGCTGCCTGGGAACCACTGGGATTTGGAGTGGGAATAACCTATATGGGTCAGTGGCTCCTATCCAACCAAGGGCATTCTCCTTAGAAGTGACAGTTACGGGTGTTTGGCAGCCAGGACCCCTGGCTCCTTGGTATGGGTATGCTGCTACTACACTAAGTTTACAAAGGACCCAGATGGTGTAAATGGATTGTTTCAAGCTAGTTTATCTTATTTGATTGAGGGGAAACCCTTTTATTGTCCACATTTAATACCTATTTCATTATAAGTCAGTTAGGGAAAATGCAGGGATACAGAAAGAAGAAAAAAATAGGACATTTTACTAAAATTTGAAAACATTGCCATCTAATTAAAAGTTTTGCCTTTTTATTTTAAAAATAAAACATAGAAAACAGAAAACAAATACAGTTTACTGAATTATTCCTAGGCAAACATCCCTTGAACCATCACTGAAGTCAGGAAATAGAACTTTTACCATCACATATAGAACTTTTTCTATCACCAGTAGAACTTCCTTTTCTCCCTTTCTACTTCCAGAGGTAAACACTGTCTGGACATTTTCTTTTTGTTTGTTGTTGTTTGTGTCCAGAGGGCATGTGTGCTCACAAAGAGGGGAGAGTGGAGAGAGAGAGAGGGCGCGCGTGAGAGTGCGCGAGAGAAATAGTATCACCCAATAGGGCATGATCATGCCACAAATTTTTTCCTCCACTTCTCCATCCTGTCAGGATTTGGGGTACACTCTCACACATGTGACTAACATAATTTTCAAGTCACTGGGGCCGGAGTTTAAACTATGGTTAGCCATGTGGATCTGGCTCCCTATGCACAATGCCTAACTGCTACACTAAGGGCAGCCGACTCATCTTCTTTCATAATAATGATTCTCTGAAATTTCTTCATTATTTTATCATCCAACTTTGATTTCACAGTTTAATCTTTCCCAATTAGGGGAAAATCTGATATAGCTTTTTAAGTTTTTAAATTCATTATAGAGTAAGAGAGAGAGAGAGAGAGAGAGAGCGAGAGAGAGAGAAAGAAGCATCTTTCTTTGTTTCTTTTTTTCTTTTTTTTTGGAGAGGTTTTTGCTATAGGGCACGTGGGCTCGCCAGACAGACAGACAGAGACAGAGAGACAGAAAGCGAGAAATCACCCCCCAGGGGGGATGGCCATGCCGCAATCCCTTCTCCTCCATTCTCCTCTCGGGATCTTGGGCACGCACACACACGTGCCCGGCGTGAGTTTTAAGCCACCGGGTCCGGGACGCGAACCGCGGTCGACTACGTGGGAGTCCAGCAACATAGCCATTACGCTAACTGCTGGTCCCGAGAAAGAAGCATCTTTCACAGTGCTCAGTCATGCCATGATCTCCTACCTCTAGTCTGCCAGGACCTTAGACATTTGCTCACATGCTTGGTGTGTTTTCAGGTCCCAGACGAGGGACTCTATTAAGGTCAAAACGTGTGGCTTCCAGTTCTGCAGTCTGGTATGCTATTGGCTGAGCCACAAAGGCTGGACCTTTTATCTTTTAATATCTTTTTCTTTTTCTTGAAGTTTATTTTTTAAAGATTCTAGACTTGTTGACCTATAGCATGTCCTTCACTCTGGATTTTGCTAATTACATACTCATGGTACAATTTAACATATGTGTCTCTGTTCTCTGTATTTTCTGTAAATTGATTGCTGCATTCAGAAGCTTGATCAAAATTTGGTCTCTTTTAGCCCAGATGAAGTATTGCGTTTTTTCATCAGGCAGGCAGGCACATGATGTCCGCGTGTCCCTATGTCTTTTAATGTAATCTTCCTACCTGTATTAGTTTATTGGGGCTAACAACTGGACATATTGTAATTTTATTATTTGTTTTTTTACTTATTAGCTGGAATGCTTTAATAAGGAGATGCTTTCATTTATCTACCATGTAGTTACTCAGTAGTAAAATTCATATGAATGTTTGATATTTCTTTTAGTTGCCAAGTTTCCCTGTCACCTTAAAAAAATGACTGATTGATTCAGGGATTATGACCACTGAAGACCCTCTGCCCAGACTTCTCTCTCTTGCCCCACAGATCTAGCTAGGAGCCAGAATATACAAAGGAACTTATGGAAATAGCAGATAAAGAATTTTAAATATTCATAGTGACAAAGGTGACAAAGATGCAAGAGAAGGGAGACAGTGAACTCCAGAAGATGCAGGAGAAAAGAGACACCAAGTTCCAGGAAGTGAGGTAGTTCTTGTACAATCCAAAAGAGGGGATACACATCATAAAAAAGAATCAAATGGAATTATTAGAGATGAAGGCTATAATACAGGAAATCAAAATTTCCCTTGAAAATATCAAAAGGAGATTAGATCATGCAGAAGATTGAATCTCAGATGTAGAAGATAGAACCTCTGACCTGGAAAAAGTCACCAAAGGACTGAGAAAATAACTCCTCCAACAAGAATAACATATGAGTAATACTAAATACCATTAACACCCAAACATCCAGATCATCGATATCTCAAAAGGTGAAGAAACTAATAAGGGCGTTGATAATCTATTCCATGAAATCCTGGAGGGAAACTTTCTAAACCTAGAGAGGTATTCAAATATCCAGACTCAAGAAATACAAAGGACTCCACATAGAATCAACCCAAGAAGATCTTCCTCCAGGCATATCATGGCCAGTTTGACTAAAACATCAGAGACAAGATACTAACTTTGGCAAGAGCGAAATGTCAAGTTACTTTCAAAGGATATCCCACAAGGCTAACTTCGGACCTCTCATTGGAAACAATGCGAGCAAGGAAAGAATGGGAACATTCATTCAAAGTGTTACATGGAAAACAATTTCAACCAAAAATACTGTAACCAGCAAGATTATCCTTCATATGGGGGAAAAAAGACAAAAACATTCTCAGATAAACAAAATCTTAAAGAATTTACTAACACTAAGACCAGCTCTCCAAGAAGTGCAGAAGGGAGTGCTATACCAGGAAAACTAAAGTCAGACACACAGAAATAAGAGAACAAAAAACAACCAAGAGAATGGCCCGCCTAATGGAAGGGACAAGTCCAGAGTTGAATGTTAACTTCCAGAGTTTAAATGGAGAGATCAGACCATAGTAACCCTGCAAATTCAATAGAAGAGAGATTAACTACATGAGTCCAAACTAGTGAAATAGATTTTTTTTTTTTTTACTTTGGACTAAAGCATTACTGATTTTCTTTGATGTTTTGATTTCCATATTTAAGAATTTTTGTCTTCTCTTGAACTGTTGATAGGTTCATCTACCTACTATTTGAACTGAATCCTAGCCTTTTTCCTGGCTTTAAGTTTTAAACAAATTTATCTTAATTTTTTTTTATTTTGATCTATTAAAACTAAAACTGTTTTCCTTGAAATAAAAAAAATGTTAAAAATACCTATTATTACCTATTTAATGACTATAGTAAGGTATATAGCCCCAGCAAGGTACTACTGTGTAGTATGTTCACTTTACTCACTGAGGTTTATGCCTAAAGTCAAACATGCATTCATAGACATGTATATATCAGATGTGCTTGTTATTGAAAGTTTTAAAATTAATTAAGATTTTTAGTGAATCAATAAAATGTGAAAAAAAGAAGCATGAACAACAACTGTACATACCAGAGACAGTGTGGGAGAAGGAGGGGAACTGGCAGAGGGTGAGAGGTAGGGAATCAAGGAGGAAAAAAAAAAGCAAAATATGTAAGAAACAAGACGTAGAAAATTATTTGTTGATGATAACATGTATGGTATGGTAATATCCTTGATTGAACCAATATACAATGTATTCTGGATGGAAAATCTCATTTTGTGTACTGTATTGATGTACAGTGAATGACTGTAAATGAATAGATAAGTAAAAGGAAAAAAGGAAAATACTAAAAAGACTGGTTAATTTAAAAATATAATTATGAACTCATGAATTTAAAAGTATTTATTGTATTTTAGTCTATGATAATAATTATTAGAGTTCAATTAATTTTTTATTTTTAAAGTTCTTTTTAGAGATATTTTTGCTATAGGGTGCATGTGTATTAGAGACACAGAAAGCAAGAAATCACCCCCCAGAGGATGGCCATACTACAGTCCCTTCTCCTCCTGGGACTTCAGGCACCCACACACATGCATCTGGTGTGAGTGTCAAGCTGCCAGGTCCAAGATTTGAACCGTACTTGGCCACCACTACACCTCCTGCTGGCACCTGAAGTTCAAATTTCAGAAATTTCTAGTTATTTATTAAATCCATTTAACATATCCCTTATAGTCATTAATGGCTTCCTGGCTGTCTGGTATGACAAGGTGTTCCAAATTCATCTTGTATAATGTTTGCGCTAGACCTGGGATCAACCATTTTTATAAGAAACTCTGGTTTCTTTTAATGAGAAATTGCATTTCAAGTGCATAGCCTGAGTACTAGGGATATTCACTGATAAAAGGTTATTGTTTTAGGCCTGTTCGGTGGACAGGAAGATAGGAAATATATACACACAGACACATATCTCACAAGGTAAAAGATTTTATGAATTCCTACTAATATATTCATTCATTTATTTATTTATTTTTTAGAGATATTTTTGCTATAGTATGCATGTGCTTACCAGAGAGACAAAGAGACAGAAAGACAGAAAGCAAGAAATCACACTCCAGGTGGGATGACCATGCTGCAATCCCTTCTCCTCCATTTTCCTCTAGAGATTTTTGGCATGCATGCACACATGCCTGGCATGAATTTTAAGGTGCTGGGCCTGGGACTGGAAACATGGTTGACTACGTGAGAATCCAGTGACGTATTATGTCATCTGCTGGTTCCACCTACTGATACATTCAATTCAAATGGAGGATTACTGAGTTTTACCTAACCTTTTCTATATTATACTTACAGAAATCCATCCACACTAAGAATCCTAGTTTTCAAAGACATGGGGAATGATGGTTAGAATATTTCATTATTATTTGTTTGATTTATCTCATTATATTTACAACAGAATTAGAAGAAAAATATTAATACCTTCACTATCAGTTATGATTATTGAAAACAGTTTTAGTAAGGAAAGAGATATTCTAACCCTTTCCTCTTTGGAGTTTTTCACTACTTGATAGTACTTTTTTCCCCGCTTAATTTGCTGTAAGGCTCATGTGCTTGCCAGAAAGAAAGAAGGAGAGAGAGAGAGAGAGAGATTGAGAGAGAGAGAGAGAGAGAGAGATCACCTCCCAGGGGAGATAAGCATGCTGCAGTCTCTTTTCCTCCACTTCCCTTTTGGAATTTTGGAATTTTGGACATGTACGCACTTGCACCCAAAATGTTTTTCAAGCTGCCAGGTCCAGGACACAAATTGTGTAGTTGGCCATGTGAGATCCAGCTGCTTTAACCACTGTACCACTTAGTTGGCTTAGTAACTGATTTTATTTTATTTTCTTTCACTTTTGATGAGAGCAGATGGAAGGAGAGAAATGAAGAGAGGGAGGAAGAAAAAGAAATAGGTATTTTGATAGTGTCTTTCCACTTTACAATCCTCCTTCCCCAGCTTTTCTGTTAGGTAAGACCACAGGTAATGCCACCATGCCTGTGTTTTTTTAGATTGGACAAGGAACTGAACCTGGACCCTCCGGCGACCCCAGCCAATGTGGAGTGACACACTTCTGCTTGCACCACCATAGCTGGGCAAATAATTGATGTTTGGAATGATGACTTATTATATTTCCAGTGGGCAACAATAAATTTATTATAACAAAATTATTAATAAATCAGAAAGATATTGAGAAAGTAGCAAAATCAATTAACCCAAACATGATGGAATTTAACAAGGATGAATATTTTGGTTCAGAAACTCAGTTACATAATGTCAGGATGGAAAAGTGAAAAAGACTAGATGGGGAAAAGTTAGAAATAAAACACAGCAGGCCAGCAGGTGGTGTGGTGGTTAAGATGCTGGACTCCCACATGGCTGACTGTGGTTTGAGTTCCAGACCTAGCGGCTTGCTTTCTCACTTCTCTGCCCTCTCTCTCTCTCTGGTGAGCAAATTTAAAATAATAATACTACCTAATAAATAAATAATTCTTTTTTTTTTTTAAAAAAGAAGTAAAACAGCACAACAAAATAAAAAACTGTGATGTAGTCTAGGAATATGAGGCAATTGAAAAAAAAATTCCATCATTGTATTTTCTGGGTTGCGTCCATAGCAGATTAGTGTCTATATCAGGGCATGTGATTGGTGCAGCATCCCACATTGCTCAGACCATTTCTGTGTCCAGTTTCAGGTTTTGTGCTGAAGTATAGACAGTGACTCACTAGAGATGGTTCAGAGACAGGGACTCCAGTAGCCGAGAATCTGGACATCATGTCACATAAGCAGCAGCTGAGGAGCTCAGAAATGGAGAAGACTCCATAGCTATAAGACAAAGGCTCTCAAATAAATGGAGGGGCTCTTCCAAGGAAGAAGGAATGGTGCTATGACACTGCTTGAGATGATCAGCCTAGGACCTTTGAATGCAAAGTACAGAAAGGCAAAAATCCATGCCATTGCTAGAAGGTAATTTCTAACAGTTGGACTTGTTCAACAATGGGTTCGACTGCTTATATAGTAATGAGCTTTCTGTCTTTTCATTGCTGTGACCAGCTCTAAAACAAAATCATATTATTAACTGTTAACACCATTACTCTGTTGTTCCGTTTACTATGTGATCATAGCAAGGAGATGTTTGAATTTTCTTTTTTTATGGCAAGTAAATGTGATTGTAAACTCATTTTGGGACATTTGATTTCTTAGGAGTCATCTCTTTTGGACACCTAGCTAGGAGATACTTACTGCTAGTTGGATTTGAAATTATAATCACATAAATGAGAAGTGATACGAGTGTTAGTATTTGATCAAAATATGGTTCTTTAGACTCGAACCTCCTGGTAACACCTCCATTAAGTACACCTCGATATGGGCCAACTGGAATGACTGCAGAGGGCACCGATTTCTCCCACCCTGCTTTACCTTCAGATGACACTGTTCTTAGCTTGTGCATTTCAAAGATTTCCTTCCAGCAGTTATGCGACTGAAGCACAGTTGGAAATGGATTACTTTTGTTTCTGACTGTCTTTGGCTTTTGAAATCAATGTGGCAAAGATGTTTTCCATTTCTGATAGAGCACAGAGAATGTGAGCTGTCGGTGGGCCACAGATCGAGGAGATGTTAAACTTCAAGCTGTAGCAAGTCCTGGGAAATGGTCTTTTCTGAGTGATGGACAGGCTTGGCTACCCAGGATATCAGCCAAGCTCACCTTACCCAGGACTCAGACTTTCAGCATCCCTGCTAGTCCTTTCTTACGTTATCAATGGAAGGGAAAAAAAATCATGTCTCTAAGCCATTTTGGAAACAGATTTATTTTAAGGGTCAGATCGAGAATAAAATATCCTGTGGAACTTCTTAGAAAAATGTACTTTCTGCCCTCAGGGAGGTTATAATCTAATTGGCGTTATAACGAGATAAGTACAAGTAAGGAGATACGTAGTGGGTTGTCTGAAAAGTCATGACTCATCTTTGCATAGAAAAACAGAGGAAAAATATGTCATGACTTTTCCGACACCTGAGTATTTGAGGGGACTTCAAAAGTTCATGGAAAATGGAATTAAAGTATGAGTTTAGTTTGGGGCAAAACAATACTGACACCTATGCATACCTTTTTAATAACATATATTTTCTATGAATGTTTTGAAGACCCCTTATATTATCCTGATCTTAGCAAGGATAGCTGGCAATATTTATCTGTGATAGTCCCTTAGTTTGGTTTTTGCTCTCAGTGCTTTTGTGTGTTTTGTCTGTTTAGCTCCATTACAGATATCGGTAGTAAAAAAAAAGTCAATATGATGAAAGATTCCTGAATTTGTATACCATGGACTTTTCAGGTCATGTTTAAGCGTGGGTAATCATGAAAAGAACATAAATAAATAGAATATTTTGGTTTCTGCCTTCAAATGTACTGGTTACTGAAATTTGTTTGTAAAGATGATTTGACTTAAAATCTCCACTATCGGGACCAGCAGTTGGTGTAATGGCTATGTCGCTGGACTCCCATGTAGTTGACCGCGGTTTGAGTCCCAGACCCAGTGGCTTCAACTCACGCCGGGTGCGTGTGCGTGTGTTCCCAAGATTCTGAGCGGAGAAGGGAGGAGAAGGGATTGCAGCGTGGCCATCCTCCCTGGGAGGGTGATTTCTCGCTTTCTGTCTCTCTGTCTCTGTCTTTCTGGCGAGCGCACACGCCCTATAGCAAAAACAAACAAACAAACAAACAAACAAAACCCAAAAAACCTCTCCCCCCAGAAAACTCCACTATCATTTTTCTTTCTTTCTTTTAATTTCCGTAGGGCTCATGTGCTTGCCAGATAGATGGAGAGAGACAGAGAGAGGAAAAGTGAGAAATCACCCTTCAGTGTGGATGGACACACCACAATCTCTTCTCCATTCTCCTCTTGGTATTTTGGGCACCCACACACGCTTCTGGTGTGATTTTCAAGCTGCTGAGTCTGGGACTCGACCAGTGGTTGACCACGTGGGAGTCCAGTGCCTTAACCACCATGCCACCTTCTGGCCCCTCTACTAGCATCCTTCAAAAGGCAAAAAGGGCCATCGAAATGCTGGGGAATTAGACACCCCTTTAAACAAGGCATTTCATTGGAGTGGAAATTAAGGAGGAAGACTAGTTACATTGCTTTTTTCCTGTGTAAGTGAGAGATGATCTGAAGATACCTGTTCTTGGCCTCAGGGAGAATTGCCACATGGAGAGACCCTGTCTTAAAAAAAAAATAAAAAAAATGCCTTTAGTGATTGTACCAAATATTTGGGTGTTAAATGTGCACTGTAGGTGTGAGTCTGTAGAGGGAGGGAGAAGGGTTAGTAACAAATGTCTACCATAAGCACCAATGCAGCATCTGTTAGAGGAGACATTGTTTATAGCCACAGGGCTTCCCACCACTGTTCACTCAGTGTATGCTTCTGAATGCAAATTCCCAGATCTTCTATCTTTTTAAATTTTTAAATTTTATTTTTTTAGATTTTTGTCATAGGGTATGTGCACTTGCTGGAGGGAGACAGAGACAGAGAGAGGGAAAGTGAGAAATCATCCCTTAGGAAGTTGGCCACAATACAGTCCCTTCTCCTCTTGGGATTTTGGGCATGCAGACACACTTACCTGGCATGATTTTCAAGCTTCCAGGTCTAGGGATTGAACCACGTTCAGCCATGTGGGAATCCAGTGCCTTAATCACCCTACCACATCACCTGCTGGCTCCATTTCTACCATTTTAATATACACAATATACCAAAATACTTAAAAAAAATTTTTTTTTTGCCATAGGGTGTGTGAACTTGCTGGAGAGAAGACAGAGAGATACATTGAGAGGGAAAGTGAGAAATCACCCCTCTCCCCCAGAGAGGATGACCACACTGCAATCTCTTCTTTATTTTCTTCTTGGGCTTTTGGACATCATGCACATGTGCCTGGCATAAGTTTCAAGCCACCAGTTCTGACACTCAAACCATGGTCAGCTATGTAAGAATCTAGCTGTCTTAACCACCATGCCATCTGCTGGCCCAACCAAATTTTCTTATGGTGATCTCTCTCTCTCTTTCTTTTAGAGAGATTTTTTAATAGGGTGCATGCACTCACTGGAGAGACAGAAAGTGAGAAATCACCCCCCAGGGGAGATGGCCAGGCCACAATCCTTCTTCATTCTCTTCTCAGGATTTTGGGTGTACACACATGTCTGGTGTGAGTTTTAAGCCTCCTGGTCCAGGACTCGAACCACAGTTGACTAGGTGGGAGTCCAGCAATGTAATCATTACACCATCTGCTGGTCCCTGTGGTTTCTAATAAGAGATAAGTGGGTTTGAAAAATATCATGCACATTTTTTCCATAAAAAAGTTCTAAGTTCTTCTTGTTGCATTTCATTTTGGATGGTGGTTCCACTGCTCTAAGTATAATCTGCCAGATGGGAGACCCAATTTCAACATGGTCCTGAATGATACTTTTATTGTCCCATCTGCTGGAAAATTAGGACACTGCCTTTCTGGGCCTCTCAGTGTAGGTTCTTTCATCAGCTTGAGTACATGTCATGTTGTGGGAGATCTGGATGACATCATCTTTGCCCTCACCTATGTCAGGTATTATCACTGGAGCTAAGATTGTGCTGACAGAACTGTGGCGGCACTGTTAAAATGGTTTGAAGGATGAGAAATAATGAGTTGCCTGTTTCCCACTAAGGGCCTCTCTCCTAGCATGACATCATCAACTATTCTGTATGGTCCCTGGTGGGGTCTGCCCCCAGCTAGTCAGAGCAGGCTCATAGCAGAGTGAGACATGCCTGCTCTGATTTCTGTAGGCAAACTGGGTTTGACAAAGGAGGCAAGTCTTGACTATACGGTGAAGGGAGTATAAACTTGTAATTGTTACCCACGGAGGGCTATGGGCAGGGACACATGTTTGGAATACAATGTGAGCTGTGGTGTGAGTGAGAAAGAAGAGGCCATCTTTGGATTTCTTGTCATACTTCCTTTGTCTTGTACACTGACTTTTCTGTTAAAGCAAGTTGCGTGTTGTGTTAGTTCATACAGGTCTGTTGGACAGCTGTTCTGTTCTGATAGTCTTGCAGCTTGTGCTGGAATATTTTTTTGTTTTTCAGCGGAGGTGTCAAAATCATTTTTATGTATAGTTATTTATTTTTTTTTGTGTGTGTGTGTGTGTGCAGTTGTATCAGTTTTATCATTCAAAGTCTTTTGCAGCCCAACTAGATTTTATATATGGAACTTTGGAGTAGCCTATAAAAACTATAAATAGAAGGAAATCATAGCTAGGAGACTAAGGTGTGATTTTTTTTCTTTTTTTTTTTGGAGAGGTTTTTGCTTTAGGGCGCGTGCACTCGTCAGAAAGACAGAGAGAGACAGAGAGACAGAAAGCGAGAAATCACCCCGCAGGGGGATGGGCACGCCGCAATCCCTTTTCCTCCATTCTCCTCTCGGGATCTTGGGCACGCAAGCACATGCGCCCTGCGTGAGTTTAAGCCACCTGGTCTGGGACTCGAACCATGATCGACTACATGGGAGTCCAGCGACATAGCCATTACGCTAACTGCTGGTCCCACCAAGATGCGATTTGAAGCAACTGTTTAGGAGTCATAGAGTCAGCTAGTGTGGCTGTCTGATTTGAAACCTCCATGCCAGCAAGGAACCGCCCAGGTAACGTTCAGATCTTAGATCTCCTTTCTTCAGGTGTGGATCTAGTAGGACCTTAATGAAAATGTAAACACGCGGTTGGAGTCAAATAGAATAAAACAAGTAGAAAATTAAAAAGGTAAAAGTAGCAGAAATCAGCTTGAGAGATGTAATGGTATGGAAACCAATTTAATAGAAATAAGAAGCAGGATGTACAGATGATAAATATCATAAATTATTCTTGAGTTAGAGTTAGTGTTTATTTGCATTATGGCAGGAAGATTCCTTCTGATTCTGATTGTGAAAATTGCATGAGGAGGCGGTAGATCACTGGATATGAGCTCATTGGATACTTTTGTACCTTCAGAAAAGTGCTTAATTGGAAAACTACTATTTTTTCCCTTTACTTTAGACATGAGAGCATGACTTATCTTTTGGGAAAAACTAATTATGTTCCTAACCAGTTCTTTGTGCTCTAGTATCAGGTTAATCATAAAAATACTAACTGGCAATTAAAGCTTAAGAATAATAAGAATGGGCGCAGGACTCCCACATGGCCGACCACTGTTCGAGTCCCAGACTTGGTGGCTTGCTTTCTCACTTTCTCTCTCTCTCTCTCTCTCTTTCTCTCTCTCTCTCTTCCACTCTGTCCCTCTCTGGTCAAATTAAAATAAATAAATAAATAAAATTAAATTAAATAATTAAAAAAATAAAAAGAATAAGAAGAATGAAGAACTGGGGTGGCTGAGTGGGCAGGCTGCAAGTTGCTTTCCTTAACGAAAGTCTTTAGGACTGCACCAGAAGAAAATGAGAGTGGAAATTAAAATGCAAATTGTTCAAATTTATATGTGTGTTTTAATTATCTGAATGCCAAAAAAGAACATTATCTAAACAGAGCAAAACCTGTTATGCATCCTGTCAAAGGAGTCTAGGAGTCCCTCTGAGGACACTTTTGCATTTTTAACTACCACATTGTCATTAGATTAGTGTTGGCTTATGACCTGGGCTTTCAGGAACTGTTTTGACAGCTGACATTGATTATGGTAGTTCTCATTTTCATGATAAAATATATGGTGTCAGGAGTAGTACTATAATAAAAATATAACAAATATTAGTTGTGGTCTTATAGATTGCAAGTCTTTATAATCAGTCTCATTTTTAAAAAATCTGGACCATATTAATTGCCAAATTAACAGTACTAGAACACTCTTTTAGGTAAAATTCCAATATGGCTTGACATTTTTTTTTTTTATGATGCCTCTTAGTATTAAATGTTTCTAACTAATTCCATGTACTCTGAATGTTCTTTGCTGCCATGTGTACTAAATCCGATCTTCTTGGCAGCAGATTTAAAACCAGTGAACACAAATTTTACTCTGAATTTTAAAGATTGGTTTCAAATGTATTGAGATGATATAAATATCCTGTTAAATAGAATGAGTGTAATTAGCATAGAATGAGTTTTAATGTATATGAGCTAAAGACAATATATAATTATAATATCTGTAATATGATACTATTTTTGGTAAAAGATATATATGCATAATCATAATCATTTGAAATATACATGCCAAGGTATTAATACTGGTTAACTTTGGTAATGGGGTAGTAAGTATTAATTTTTAAAAGTTTACTCATCCACATTTTTCGTTCTTTTCCACAGTGAACATTGTTGCTTTTTATTTTTTTAATGTATTTTAATGACAAGTATTACTTTTTTTTTTTGATGTAGGGGCACGCATCCTCAAGTGCCTCAGTGAAAGCATTTTGTTCTCCATTTCTTGCATTACCTGACGATGGTGATCCTTTGAATAGTATTATATGTGCCTGAATTTTTCAGTAATTCCTCACTGAAGAAAAGGGAGGAAGAAAGGAAGCAACTGTCCCAGCCAGCAAGAAATGTTAAATTTGCAGTACGAATAGAGTATTGGAAGGCTATGAGGCTAAATGGATGCAAAAAGCGTGGTGTCCTTATCCATATGCAGCTTCCAGTCTAGTTGGGAGAAACTAGATGCACACTGAAAGCAATTAGTAAATAGTAATATAGTATGTGGTGTGCTGCTAGTTGTAGAAGCTGCTCAGGGTGTGATGCAGATCGTGGGTGCAGAGATAGGAAAGGAAAGATGAATGTAGGTAACAGTCATCTGAAGAGTGCATTATAATTGCTTTGTTTGTTCTTGCCCCTAGAGAGGCCCGGTGTCCTTCCCTGCAAAGGCCTCGGGCTCAGCAGCACTCTCAGAGCTTTCAGAAGCAATCTTTTGCCCTTTACCTTGAGTGTTGGTTCTGTAAGAGTGACTAAAATAGAAAGCGTCACTGACTAAGTCTAGGTGCTGTCTTCTTCTTGTAGACTCTTAGAAAACTTTGTTTCTCTCACATGTCTGTATTAATACCACCTGAGGATGGAAGCTGAGTGGTGGGGACCAAGGCAGCTAATTTTAGCACATAAAGTCAGGTGGTTATGAAAACGGTAATTGTCAATATTTGTAGTGCTCTGTGGAGAGAGTGCTGAAATGTATTATAGTGAACTTCCTCCACTGTTTGCTCACAAGAAAATTTGACTGGATCACTTAGAAGGCCACTTGTGCATATGAATCCCATCCATTGACTCTTTCCTTTTCTGACAACACCTAGTTTGTATCTCACCTTGGGGAAATGTCATGAGAGTGATTGATTTGATACTAAAATGTACTTCCTGTAAAAACCTATCAGACTGATGTCATTTCATTCAGAGGGCTGCCTGACTGAACAAGGATGCTCTAGCTGGGTTCTATTATCATTTTGACCTCTAGGATATACTGGTTATTTGAAATTTAAAGTAAATATTTATATCCGTAAGTTCTGAATTCATAGTAAATTATGTGTTGATTAATGTTCTGGAAGACCCTGTTACTTCTCAATAGGAGGAAAGAAGACTTTAGAGCGTGTTTTTTTCTTATACTATTTCTTAAAATACAGTGAATGGGCTAATTCACAAATTCTTCTGTGGGAAAATTAGGCGTATGGATAATAATCTAAAATTAAATATTTGAAGATTGCTTTTTAAAAAAATTCTGGATTGACTGCCCCAGAATATAAACTCTTAGCCATTAAGATCTGGAATATATTTTTTGATATGGATCACTTCAACAGAAAAAAATTCTTCTGAATAAATAGAAGGATCTTTATTATCTAAACTCTGGTTTTCCTCTAATTATTCTAAGAAGCAAAGAATAAGAAAAACTTCATAGCTTTTCAGTTCTAGGAGCAAGAATACTTGAGAGTCAACTCTCATCTTTGAGGCAAAATTGATGAATACTGGAGTCAACTCTCATCTTTAAGGCAAAATTGACGAATACTGGCCTTAGCTCCTGACCCTCTGTGAATGACTTCTGTGGGAATCTGGGTCATGGCAGATCTTTACAGTTGGTGTCAGAGAGAACCATTTGTTTTTGTAGCGCGTGTCCCTGAGAGGACTGTTGACAGTAGGGCTTCTGGGTGTGATGTAACAAGGGTAAACTCATAAACAGTTACGATTTTTGGAAAAATCATTCAGAGGTGAAAGGAATTTCTTAGTTAACTGCTGCAGTCTTAACCAATGACTGAATTCAGCCCTTCCCCAACAGCTGTGATGATGGGTGCTTATTGCCTCATGAGGCAGCCCACTTCAGTTTTGCATGGTTCTTAATTATTAAAGAACCAAGGAAACATTGATGCATTTCTTGTCAATGAATGGAAGCTTGTCCTTTTATATTTTTTACTTACTGGTCGTAGTTCCCACCATTGGATTAGAGCTACGTAGAATAGTCCTATTTTTCTCTCCATAGAAAAAGTCCTTTGGATATGTGAAGGAGGGCATTATAATCAACTCCATTCCTACTCTTCCTCAGTGAACCATAACCTTGTGCTCTTTGTTTGTAGTAAGCTCCTCAGATGACTCGGATACATGCAGTCTGAGCACCCCTGTCCAGTGGGCGAGGCAGTGGACTGTGGCAGTGTGAACTGCTCACCAGGTAGTGTGGACAGCAGGAGGCATAAGAGGCTCTGGCCAATGAGGGCACACTTTATATGCACACAGCAACCGGCAAACAGGGAAAGACTGAGAGGCTGTCTTGGGCAGAGGCCTGTGAGGGTCATTCCATGAGGGAGGAAAGAGCTAGTAGTTTGGGGAGATTATATGGATCTGTGTCGAGGCAAAGAAGGTAACTCAAAATCAAAGTAAAGGGCCCTGTTGGACACACTTGGGACAGCACAGGTGTTGGGGAGCCACAGACAGTTTCTATTCAGGAGGAGAGCCCTGGACGGAAGAGTGTTGTAGAAAGGTAGTTGTGGCAGCATGAAGGGAATGGATTGATAAAATTGAGGGGCTGAGAAGCATTCAGGGTCTTGAATGACCATACCTGCATTTGAGTTAAGGAGTGTATAGAGAGAAAGAACAGATTCAGGAGGAAGGGTCTATTTGTGATGTCTTATTTATTTATTTATTTATTTATTTTGAGGTTTTCGCTATAGGTTGTGTGTGCTCTCAGGAGAAGCAGAGAGACAGAGACAAAAAGTGAGAAATCACACCCCCCCCCAGGGGGATGGCCACACCACAATCCCTTCTCCTCTCTAATCCAGTCTCCTCTTGGGGTTTTGGCCTGGTGTGAGTTTTAAGCTGCTGGGTCCAGGACCTGAACCGCAGTCGACTATGTGGAAGTCCAGTGACGTAACCATTATGCCATCTGCTGGTCCCTGTTTGTGATGTCTTCAAATGGGATTTAAGTGGGGGATATCCAAGTGAGACTGTTTACGAGGTGGTTAAAAGATAAGAATTTGGAGCTCAGGAATTGGGGACACCAGTGCTTAGGGGATAAGCCTTGGAAGAAAGAACAAGAGAGAGGAGGAACCAGTATCTTCTGAAGAGGTGGTCTGGATGTTGGGTGGGGCAGCAAGAGCCGGAGAATGGGTGTGGACTGTGTAAGGTGTGTGCTGCCCCCACTAGACTGACCTGCCTCACTTGTGGCCCTTTCTGTTTAAGGAACTGGTTACTAATAGCCTGTCCTATACCAGAACTTAACTTTAAAATCATGTTTAAACCTAATAGATATTAAAAAGCAGACATAAAATGTTTTTCCACCTAAATCAACTGATTATCTACTTGCCCATCTGTCTGTCCATCTATCCACGTGGAACAGAACCTCCTGTATGCCAGGTGCTCTTCCAAATGCTTCTGCGAAGCCCTGGACAGAAGAGTGTTGTGGAACAGTAGTTGTGGCAGCACTAAGGGAAAGGACCGAGATGGTTGAAGGGCTTAGAGTACTGGTTGGCCTCCCCAGGCAGAGAAGGGTACTTTTTCTTATTCTTTTATGGTGAGAAGTTCCTGAGGATGCTGCCCCCATCCCTGGGGTTGGGGCAAGTTAGTGCAGTACAAAGAGGGTGGCTCTCAGATGGGAAGGGCTAGTTTAAGTTGGGATTTTGTCAGTCTAACTTTGTAGCCATAAGCAAAGCCTTCAGCATCTGACTCTGGTCTTATCTGTAAAGGAGAGATAGGTAAGATTACTTGAATGTGGTATAGATATGAAACATTATTACAGCATAAAGAAATACATACATATATCAATTATTATTTCTGAACTATATTTGAAACACTTATCAGAATGAAAAAAAAAATGACTCCAAGGTCTTATCTGTAGGATGCAGGTTTGATAGCTTGAAGTACTATGATTCAGGAAGTCTGTGGGACCAGTAGTTGGCTATGTTGCTGGACTCTCATGTAGTTGACTGCAGTTCGAGTCCCGTACCTGGTGGCTTAAACTCACGCCGAGCGTGTGCGTGCGTGCCCAGGATCTTGAGAGGAGAATGGAGAAGAAGGGATTGCGGTGTGGCCATCCCCGCTGGAGGGTGATTTCTTGCTTTCTGTCTCTCTGTCTCTCTGGCAAGTGCATGTGCTCTATAACAAAACAAACAAACAAATGAACAAACAACTCTCAAAAAAAGGTAGTCTGGTGGGAGAGACCTGAGGGTGGACAGTAGGAGATGTCCACCAGGTAGGCAGAACTAGAAGGGAAAAAAGCAGAGCTTCTCTCAACCTTTGGCAGGAGGGAAGCCCCTGAGACATGTGCCCTGTCCTACCCTGTACTCTACAGGGGAGGTGGAGTGGTTGCTCAGAAAGCAAAAAAGGTAGGTACCAGGTGTCCTTTGGGAAACCAGGTGCAACAGGACAGAGTTGGGGTTGGAAGGGGCTGCTTTAGTTAAGGGGCAGAGGCGGGGTCAGAGTCGGAGGTTCTGAAGGTGTCCTTGGTCCTGCTGATCACGCTGTTGCTGGCATGCACGAGAAATGAGGATATAGCCATTTACTGCCCTTGACAGCTCCTTTTCTTTTCATCGGCATTACTGTGGTTTGTAAGAGCTGAGGGGTTAATAAGATTTCTGAAGTGCTCTGAATCTCTGGGGGAAATCTGCTGTAAGCAGTGAGCCTCCTTTCCAGGCTCTAGCGAGTGTATACACTGAGTTAGGAACACTAATGAGTTTTTACGTGTGCCAGATGTTAGTCAGAACCACCTACTGGGCAGCTCCCATTCCTTCTTGTCTCCTGGGTGGGCTATAGTGTTCTGTTTGTCTGTGGGAAGAACAGGATGGATGGGGCCAGCAGAATGAACTGAGAGGACAAGATTTACTCTCTCATTCAAATGTTCTGCAGTTAGAGAGACAGGGGCCAGACCCAGCTTCATCTTTAAAGCATATCTAATTCTGGGGCCAGCAGATGGCATAGCAGTTAGGTTGCTGGACTCTCACGTGGCCTACCACAGTTCGAGTCCTGGACTCAGTGGGTTGAAACTCACGCTGGGTGAGTATATATACGTGCCTAAGATCCTGGGAGAACGGAGGACAAGGGATTGCAGTGTGTCTATGCCCCCCTGAGGGGTGATTTTGCACTTTCCCTCTCATTTTCTCTCTCTCTCCCTAGTGGGTACAAGTGCCCTAAGGCTAAAACCTCTTAAAAAAATAATAATTAAGCATACCTAATTCCTTCCTACCAGAGGCCAGTGCAGGTGGATGAGTGGGATTGCTGTGAAGGTAACAGTTCCTGGTACATCAGAGCAGGGGAATGAGCAGGACCTCCCCGGGAAGGTATGCTGTTGGTGCATGATGGCTGGGCAGGGTCACTGTGCATCGTCATCAGCCTCTTACCAGATGCAGGTTTGGGGTTTATTGTAGTAATAGCGTTGTCTCTTGTAATAGACGTGGTTTCTAATGTTTATTATAACTTCACAAATAGAGTCAGTTATCTTTTGGATGTGGGGGATGATTGGTTGTCTCATGGAGGTGAGCCTAGCATGTGTGACTCTCCCCTTTCCTAGTATTTGGCTTAATTCATCATTACAGATATGTCTGTGATATATATATCTACTCAACATACATATACTCTCTATAAAAATACATAAATTGTGAAATATAACATATATAATATACGTAACTTGTGCATAACTTATATTTCCATATCACAAATATGTGCCTGTTATTTATAACAGTTCTTATGTGGAGACTCCTTGACTCTGAGCTATCTGCGGGCCTTAGGAGATATTTGCTCTTCTTTCTGCTTGCCCTGCTGGTTAGTGTTATGACTTTCTGTGCAGATGGAGTGGAGAGAGAATGGAGGAGGCATATGTTTAAAAATAAAAAGTACTTTTTATTTTGATTTTTTTGCTAAAGGAAGATCAATTGATGTGCATGTGTATAAACAATGAACTGGACATCGAGGTTAAGAACGAGAGGACTAAGGCTGGCCGTAGGATGATGTGCTTTAACCAGAGGCTGAGGTCAGGCCCACATAGGCAGGGGACATGTAAACTGAAGAGTGGTTACCATTCACTCTGCTTCCAAGGATAGTTTCGTCCTTTTTCATTGAGTAACTGTTTATGAGGCACGGGGCACCGGTGTTTGGTGTTGGATGTACAGGAATGAAATGCATTTCCTGCCCTCAAGGTGCTATGTAATCTAATAGAGAAAAGTGGGAAATATGCCAAGATAACAGGTGCTCTACAAGAGGGCGGTGTGTGACAGGAGCCTCCGGGTGGCAGAGGGGCTGAGGCCTGTGCTGGCTGGGGTGGGTGGCCAAGGTTTTGGTGAGGACGTTACTGGCAGAGTCAGTGAGGGTGCCTCCTGAGTGTGCTCAGGAGGGCTGGAGCCTGGGGTTCATGCTAGAAGTGGAGGAAAACTAGAGTGGGAAGGGAGGTAGCAGCCAGACCATGAGAGGCCGCAAGTGCTCCTGAGTTTGAGGAGGCTGCAACTGCATCCGGAATGCAGCAGTCCGATCCGATGTGCACTTTACAGAGCTGCTCACTTGGCACCACAACTTTGATCAATGTTCTGATTACCTCTCTGTTTTTTTTTTTTTTTTTTGAGAGGCTATTGGGCGCGTGTGCTCACCAGAAAGAGAGACAGAAAGCGAGAAATCATCCCCAAGGGGAATGGCCACGCCGCAATCCCTTCTCCTGCATTCTTCTTTTGGGGTCTTTGGCACT
>NW_006203430.1:7912859-7918557 GCF_000334495.1 Tupaia belangeri chinensis
TTTTTTGAGAGGTTTTTGCTATAGGGTGTGTGCACTTGCAAGAAAGACAGAGAGAGACAGAGAGACAGAAAGCGAGAAATCATCCCCAAGGGGAATGGCCACGCCGCAATCCCTTCTCCTGCATTCTTCTTTTGGGGTCTTTGGCACTCACACACACATGATTGGTGTGAGTTTAAGCCACTGTATCTGGGACTCAAACCACGGTCAACTATGTGGGAATCCAGCGATATAGCCATTACAACTGCTGGTCCCCTGATTACTTCTCTTAAATATTGAAAACGAGCTTTATGTTTTTTAGATTACTATTCTCTTTTCAAGAATCTTTTCTTATGATGACAGGCTTCTAGTAAACACTCAGTGGGCTTATGCAGGCAGACTGCCTCTTCCCGTGTTTCCGGCTTCATTTTCAAATGAGAGGTAATTGGAAAGGTAATTTAGCCTGATGCTGCTGCCTGGCCATGCCTGCCACCCAGGATCAGAGCCCAGAGCTGGGAACTACAGGGGGTTCTGGCAAGCTTTTGAGCTCTTGTCACTAGGATAGGTCTCCATTAGTGTGGAATAGTGAGTGTTTGGACATTGTTAATACTCATCCACTGCACTAATTAAATTACTGATTGCAAGTGGCCCTTCACATGGAGAGCTGTGTGGATGATCTATGTTGATTGCATGGTATTTTTTTCAGTAAGAAATGGATTTTATATCATGACCATGATTCACAGTCAGAACAAAATGTTATTTTGTGACGCAGTATACGTCACTGTACAAACGCTTTTTTGTTTTTGTTTTTGTTATAGGGCATGTGTGCCCTCTGGGGTGGGGGGGAAGAGAAAGAGAAATCACACCCAGAGGGAATGGCCATGCCACAGTCCCTTCTCCTCCATTCTCCTCTTGGGATTTTGGGCATGCACGCACATGTACTGGGCATATATTTCAAGCCACCAGGTCCGGAACTCAAACCACATGGTCGGCCATTTGGGATCCATCTGCCTTAACCACCACATTGCCTGACATTACCTAACTGGTCCCAAAAGTTTTTTTTTTTTTTTTTCCTCTCAGGTTTATTATTTCTTCCTTGAGAAAGAGAGTGAAAGAGAGACAGAGAGAAAGGTACCCCAATACGGTCTCGTGCTGTGATTCACCCCTAGTCTTAGCTAGAGCATGCTTGGAGAGGTCTCGGGATCTGAACCTTTCTCATGTAAATTCACTTGTGTTATCACTGTGTCACTACTGAGCCTCTGTACAGAAGTTTCTTGAGAAAGTACTCATCTGTACTTCCTGAGATGTGTTAGTTATTGCCCACTACATTAATTTCATAGCCTACTAATGAATTGAAATTTGCAGTTTGAGAAATCTTGTCCTATAGGAAGGAACTTACAGTCCTGGGTACAGAAATGTGGCTGTGGTCTTTACACACCAGGGGACACAGAGCAGAAAAGGCAAAGGATGGACATATGGAGCTATGTTGTGCGTCCCAGGGAGTCTAGGCTGGGATTGAATGCTGTGATCAACAAGCTCCATGTGAATATATTATTCAAAAGCAAATTTCCACTTTGCCTCTGTTTGAGTTACCTATGTTGATGTCCTTAATGATTGCTGTTATGACCATACACAGTGTAATACCTTTAAAATTTATTTATTTTAGAATTACTTTTAAAATTATTATTTTCTAATTTGACGAGAGAGAGAGAGAGAGAGAGGAAAAGTGAGAGAGCAAGCTGCCAGGTCTGGGACTTACATCACGGTTGGCTGTGTAGGAGTCCCGCGCCTTAACCACTATACCACCTACTGGCCTCACTCTGAGTAATACTTATGCTACTGAGTACCTACAATGTCTAGTACTTTATATAGACTCTATATAATTTAATATTTTCATCACCCTTTAAGATAAGCTTTATTATTTACAGTAATAAAAACTCAAAATATGCTCCGTCCATTTCCTGCTCTGCCAGAATGGCCAAGAACAGTTTAAATTCTGTATGGTATTGGTCATTTTCTGTAGCATCAGATCTTACATTGGGTTTATTATTTTTAAAAACAGTTATTTAATTTATTATTATTATTATTATTATTATTATTTCAGTTCACCAGAGAGAGAGAAAGGGAAAGTGAGAAAATGAGCTGCCAGGTCTGGGACTCAAACTGCAATCAGACATGTGGGAGTCCAGTGCTTTAACCACCATGCCACCTGATGGTGCAACACACCACACCACTGATGGTGCAACCTTATACTGTTTTTAGATGGAGGCAATTTCTCCTTCATATTTCTTGATCCCCTACCTTTTCTCACCAGGTAATGCTATCAAACTTTTAAGATTAAACTAATCACTTCAGAAGGTTTTGTTCTTGAAACACTGGATGAGAAGGTTCTAGGATTTCTTGAAGTGGTGAGAGACTCAGACTATATACTGCTGAAGAGAAGGTGCACCACCTATGGGATAGGTGGCTCCAGAAATTGCTGCATGTGTTCATTTCACAGTGATACTTCATGAGAACAATCTACAGAGAAGCTGAGTTTAAAAGCCAGGTCTGTAAAATGCAGCTAAAATTCAAGTAATTGTTGCAAGCTGTTGCTATTGCCTTTGAGGTTAGAGGCTGCCTTCCCAAGAGACATGGAATCCCATATCCTGCTGCTGCTGCTGGACCCCAGCCACAAACTTTAAATTATCTCCATTGTATCACTCTGAACAGTCACACTATCCTGCATAAACAAGGTGAGAAGTTACTGGTGTACTTTACATTAGGAAGACTGAGTATCTTAGACTCAAGGTACTGCTATATTAGTGAATGAACATCTTTATATTAATACATGCTTATATTTATGAGGAAAGATTCATTACAGGATTTCTTAGAATAGCAGAACTTTCCTTTTTTTTGGGAGAGATTTTTGCTATAGGGCATGTGTGCTCTCCAGAAAGACAGAGAGAAGCAGAGAGACAGAAAGCGAGAAACCACCCCCTGGGGGGATGGCCACGCCGCAATCCCTTCTCCTCCATTCTCCTCTTGGGATCTTGGGCACGCACACATTCGCGTCTGGTGTGAGTTTCAGCCACCGGGTCCAGGACTTGAACCCCTGTTGACTACATGGGAGTCCAGCAACATAGCCATTACACCAACTGCTGGTCCCAACAGCAGAACTTTCTATATTACATTTAAAAGATTACTACATGCTCCTCAATTTTGTACTTTGTGTTCTAGGCCTAGCTCTGTATAACTTCTGAGCCATGTGGAATTACACTGGATAATAAGTTGATAATAATAATGGATGATATATAAGAGCATTTCCTGATCCCAGATTCTGTAATTCTGTTATACAAATTAGTTCACCATTGAGAGTAGACTCCATACATTGATTCCCTCCTCCTCCCTGCACCTCCCCCCCCACACACCCTCTTTGCTCTTTCTCCCTGAGACCTGGCTGCTGATCTGGCTAGGCCTGGTAAACCTCTCATGACCATTACCTTACCTCATGGAATCAGCTCTTGTCCAGAGCCATTCTGGAAATATACACCCCTCTTTCATGTCAAAGTCCCAGATCATTAAATTAATGTACAAGCTCTGACAATTCTGCTAATCTATAACTTGACCAATGTCTTCCCCAAACAACATTTGTAAAAACTAGATCCCTGCTTTGGAGATAGGGAGTGCAGATCTTACAGGTAATATATATACTCTTTGTAACATATATAGTATGAGCCTATGTTCGTGACAGCATGGACCTTTCTCCACCTGGCTATCAGCATAGCTTCCCTAGTAAGTAAATTCATGTCTTCTCCTACTAAACCTCTAGATGTGTTCTTTGAGATCAGTAAACATTATGGACAAGCCCTCTCAGATTTGGGGCTCCTCCCTTACATACATGCAGTTCATTATATTTTCATGTATTGTTGAATTTTTAAGGTATTGCTATGTGTAGGTACTGGGGACACTATCTAATACGGCCAGTCTCTGTCCTCAGGAAGTTCTAGCAAAACATTTAAACACTTGACCTTCACGCATAGGATAGACTTGAATATATTTTCCTCTCTACCACAAATGCATTGGGGGGTAGACATTAAAGATGGTGTTTTTGTTGCTGTTGTTCCTTGGCCATATTTTTACCTACCTTTTTTTTAAAAAGAATTATTTCATTTTATTTATTATTATCGCTATTTTTAAAAATTTTCTATAGGGCACATGAACTCACCAGAGAGAGAAAGAGAGAGAAGGAGAAAGGGAGAGAAAAAGAGAAAGGTTAAATGAAAATGCAGGCATAAAGTCCAGGACTCAAACTGTAGTCTGCCACGTGGGAATCCAGCACATTTACCACCACACCACCCACTGGCCCCTTACCTACCTTTTGAGAAGAAGAGAAGTTTATTTGTCAGCAACATCTTTAGGTGAACACTAAGCTAAACTCCAAGGGAAAATGCAAATGAGAAGGTCCTGTCCTTGGAACTGTTAGAAATAGAGAAGACAAGAGAAATGAAAGAAAAATATAGGGATCACAAGTAGCATACAATAAATAATCATTGTATGTCACTTAGAAGCAGTTGTACAGAACTGGTATGTAAGTTCAGGGAAATGCTAGAATGTTGGAGGTGTTGAGTGTCCAGGGTTCCTTAGGAGTTTCAGAAAAATGGGAGTGAGGCAGTCACTGCAGAAGTTTTTCTCCCTCCCTTCCCTGAGCTGTGGGATAGAAGTTGACTATGAATTTCCCTGAAAATAGGGACGCTATAGTCTAGGTTAGTGGTCAGCAAATTGTGACTCATCGGTCACATCCTGGTCAGTGTTCATCTGTGTAAATAAAGTTTTATTGGAACATGGCCACATTTATTCTATGTGTTGCTGGTGGTGGCTGCTTTCATGTGGTGAGGAGTGGGGACAGAGACAATGTACAAAGCCACCTACCATCTGGCCCTTTGTCGGAAGTTTGCTGACTGTGCTTCAGTTGTTTCTTCATGTAAACACAAATGAAACACATGTGCACAATAAATATCGACCGCTGATTTTCTGGCTAAGGTCTCACAGACTAACAGATTTCAGTGGAGCTGGGTATAAGCAGCTCCATTTATTCCCAATTATTTTTTATCGTTTTTAACAGAGCATTTAGCAACTCACATACCTCCGGCATCCTCTACCACAACTATTTCATTCGTTTGTGTGTGCGTGTCTTCTAAGCTAATGTCGAAATCCTTCCTTTTGATTTCATTTTCTTCTCACAGTAGTTGTAGCACTCTGACTTCATGTTCTTTGGGAACCTAAAAAGCAGCTGGGTCTCAACACTAACTCATGGCTTTTATTTAAGTGTGTATGTGACATTATACACACATGTATAAATATCTGTATATTTTTGCTTCGGTGGAATGAAAATGTGTGTCACAGACTGTATGCTTGATGTTTTCTTTAACTGCCTGCAGTTACAAGATTGTGTAAAACACTTAGCTATCTTTGTTGCTTGTGTGCTAACTAATAAAATAATTGATTTTTCCCACTTTTTACTTTTCTTAGAGCCAGAAGATTACTTTTTTCAAATGAGCTTATAATATAATTCAATGATTTACAGTTGAAATATTTGCTAATATTTTAATTTTCAATGATTAATATATGGGGACCAACAGATGGCATAATGGCTACTTCACTGGACTCCCATGTAGTCAACCGCAGTTCGTGTCCTGGACCTGGTGGCTTAAACTCACGCCGGGCACGTGCATGTGCATGC
>NW_006203430.1:7918685-7982991 GCF_000334495.1 Tupaia belangeri chinensis
AAAAAAAAAAAAAAAAAGATTGATGTATGTTACATGTTTTGAAGGCAGCACAAAGTATATTTAATGAAACTGAAATAGATTAATCCCCTTTTATATGTAAGGAGAATGGAGACTTCATAAAATAGAAATCAGTGACTTGTTTTTGAATAATATACTGATACTTTATGTGGTTAAAACTCTTTTTCAATTATTATGTGTCAATTAAAAATAATTTAAAAAAATTATTTACCAAAGGGCATATTCACTTGCCAGAGAAAGACACAGAGACACAAGAGAGGAGAAAGCACCCCCTAAGTGGGGTGCAGTCTTGCAGCAATCCCTTCTTCATTTCTCCATTGTGTCCAGATTTTGGGCATGTACACGTATGCACTCCGTTTGTTTTTCAAGCTGCCAGGGCCAGGATTCAAACCATGCAGTTGACCATGTGGGATCTGGTTTATTTAACCATCAGATAATGAGACTGGCTCTAAAAATAATTTTAAAAAAGAAAAAAACTAAACGCTAGAATGAATAAAGATGAATAAAATGAATAAATACTTAAGAAATTCTTAAGTATTAAGAAAACAAAAAACTATTTTGTGGTTGAATATAGAAATTAATATTTTTGTATTATAACTTTTGCATTACTCTGTGTACTTTCAGCTGAAATGTGAGGCTACTATCACTCTGTACATTTTCTTTGAAACTAGGAATTTTTAAGTTTTTAATTTGGGGCTGGCAGGTGGTGTAGTTGGGGCACTAGACTCCCACATGGCCCACTGGTTCAGGTCCTGGACCTAGTGGCTTGTTTTCTCACTTTCCCTCTCTCTTTCTGTGTCACTCTCTGGTCAAATTGAAAAAAGAACAATAATAAATCAAGTTGAATAAATAATAATTAAAATAATTAATTTATTAATTTCTTCCATGAGGTGTGTGTGTGGGGGAACACACTTCCAATACTGTCTTCACATTGCTGTCTACCCCTTGCCTCAGGCAGCCTGGATTGTATGCACACATGGTTTGTATAAGGGGTGTTAGGGTTGTGAACCTGGGACATGCCCACAGGGCTCAGTTCCATTACTGCCTCACCACTGTTTGGCTCTAGACTAGGAATTTTTTTTTTTTTTTTGAGAGGTTTTCGTTATAGGGTGGGTGCACTTGCCAGACAGACAGAGAGAGAGACAGAGAGACAGAAAGCGAGAAATCACCCCCCAGGGGGGATGGTCACACCGCAGTCCCTTCTCCATTCTCCTCTTGGGATCTTGGCACGCATGCACACATGCCCGGCATGAGTTTTAAGCCACTGGATCCGGGATGCGAACTGTGGTCGACTACGTGGGAGTTCAGCAACATAGCCATTACACTAACTGCTGGTTTCCTAGACTAGGAATTTTAAGGCTACCAGATTTTTAAAAAAATGATTATTTATTTAATTTCATTTGTTTATTACTATTTTTTAATTTGACCAAAGAGAGACAGAGAGAGAAGGAAAGTGAGAAAGCAAGTCACCAGGTCTGTGACTGGGACACACAAACACACACACATGCACACACACATGTGTATGTATATATATATGTGTGCATGCATACATACACACATATATACACACATGTATACACTATACAAATGTATACTCATATGTGTATATATACCCATACATACACTTTTCTCGTGCATGCGTACATACACACATATGTACACACATGTATACACTACACAAATGTATACTCATGTGTGTATATATACCCATACATACACTTTTCTCTCGTATATATGTGTATGTGTGTACATACATATATTCATTTTTAAAATTTGTAATAGGTTATGTGTACTCACTGGAAAGAGATGAGGTGGAGAGAAGGGCCGAAGAGAGAAAGTATGAAAGTAATCTCCAGGGGTGGCAGGTGTTGTGGTCGTTAAGAGTGCTGGACTCCCACATGGCTGACCATGATTTGAGTCCTGGACCAGGTGGATTGCTTTCTCACTTTCCCTCTCTCTCTCTTTCTCTCACTCTGGTCAAATTAAAATAACAAATAAATACAGTTAAATAAAATAATTCTTTAAAAAAATAAATAAAAAAACGCAACCCCCACGAGAGATTGCCATTCCATAATCCCTTCTCCATTCTTCTTAGGGATTTTGGGCATGCATGCACAGGTGCCCACTGTATTTTTTAAGTTTTGGGTCCAGGACTCGAGCTGTGCAGTCAGCCATGTGCGATCCAGCTGCCTTTATCATCATTCTGCTGGTCAGCCCAATTTGTTAATTAAAAAAAAAAAGACATATGGGCATACCTTTGATGATACTTTCTATAAATATTTTTCTAAATATTTTACACAGTTTCTGCCACAAGTTTCATCCTCAATCATGTGAAATTTGCTTTTACAATACTTTTCTTAGAGAAATCAGGTTTGGAGGAGACAATCATGATTACATTATAATTATACTTAAGTTTTGACTGTCCCCTTACCTTCTAATCCTTGAGTTGTTATCTCTGGAGGCAGAGAAAACAGGTAGAGGAGAGTAGAATGAAGCATGACTTGAATTCTCTTTGGCCCCTAACACCTAAGCAATTTACTTCAGAGGCCTGAGCAGGGTAGTAGATTGAAAGCCGAAGATGGGAATAAACTACTATTGCAAAAATGGGTTTAGTCTCCATCTTGGTCTGTGGAGAAAGTTCTAGAGTCTAACTCACTGGAGTCTAGACTCTCACTATGCAGATGTGCTCTAAGGATCAGAAACATTTGCATCCCCTTGGAGCTAGTTAGAAATGGAGAATCTCAGGCCCCGCCCCAGACTTGCTGAACCTGAGTCTGCAGTTCATCCAGATCCCCATAGAATTTTTATGCACCTTAAACTTTGGGAATCTCTAGACTAGATCATTTTCCCAGAATGGCTGTTTGTTGGAATCACCCTTGCAGCTTATTTAAAACCAAACCAAACCAAACCAAACCAAAAAGAAAACCACGCTATAGAGTCCTGGTCTTAGCCTGTAGAGATATTGATTTTGGGATGATTCTGCTGCCCCGCTAAGTGTGGGATCCATTGGTCTGAAATGGATCATCCTGGTTGGCTGAAGGGATGTTCAAGAAAGTGAATCACCCACTGGGTTGTGTCTAGGGGATCTGCAGCTGGCTTTGATTGTGTAGTCCAACCTGCTATGGGCCTCATTTTCTCATTTTCTCCATCCAGGAGTGGACATTTCATTCTTGAAAAGCTCGTGGAGGCCTGCAAGCCTCTGGAACCAACATGCTTGCAGCCCCAGCTGATGGGTATCAAGATTTGCAGGCAGTCTAGCTACCCAGCCTCCATTCCTTTCTCTTCCAGTTCCCATGGAAACAGATTGAGGGAAAACTGGGCATGGTTCTATCTTTACCCTGTTTTTGGCGAGCTGAGGTCTGTTTCCATGGGAACTAGGAGGGAAAAAGGATGGTACTGGAGTAGCTAGACTGCTTTTAAATCTCAATGGCAACCTTCATCCTCACTATAAAAACCACTTTGCCCAAGTTTACCTTTAGGCCAGGGAGTCTGTATGGTTCTGAATGTGCCATGTCTCATCTTGTAGAGGAGGCTCATGGAGGAGAAAAGATGGAGCTCATGAAGTATCCTTGATAATGCCAATAATTTCATTTTCATACAGGATGCCATATTTAGGAATTGGTATAAGTTATTTAAATTCCACTTTTAGCTATTATTTCTTGTATGATTTTTATTGAACACAGTAATTTGCTTTTATTCAAAGGAAGTGAGGCAATGAGTCATTTCAATAGGAGTGATTTCTCCAGTGTTGGGAAATCCCTATAGTCAGTCAGTATGCAGTAAGTAGTGGCTGACTCAGTGTGCTGGGCAAGAATAGGGGTGTAGAGGAAGAGAGTGGGGGGGCAGGGTGAGTACCCGAGTTAGATGAGGAAGCTTTGGTTGGAGGGAAGGAAAAAGTAGAACCCAGCTGATGTTGAACTTTCTAAGTATGAGGTCATCTGGAAAGTCATGATGCATTTTTACGTAGAAAAACAGAAAAAGACATCATGACTTTCCCCACAACCTAATAGTTATTTGAAGAATAAAACATTACGTTTGAATCTAAACAGGCTGTAGATTCAACTCTTGGAGTGTTCAGCCAGAGTACAGTTCATTGGGACTGATAATAATGCTCTACTGTTTCTTTTTTCCCTGTATATGGTCCTAGCTGATTAACTGAACCTTCCACACATCTCTTGAGGGTCTGATAACTGCAGATAATGTTACCTCTGCCCTTCTTCCCTGCCCTCATTATTGCCTTATGCATTTATGGGGGTCTGTTAGGTGTTTTGGTGTGATGTACACACTTTTTTTGTGTACTTTCTCTTTTAATCAAATTAGCACCCCATTTTAGAGAGGAAGAGACTGAGAGCCTCAGAAGAATTATTTAAGACATCTGATAAGGATGTGGTGAGCTGCTCAGCAGAACTGGCATTCAAACCATGGTCTGTTTGACCCCAAAGCCGTGCTCACCCCTCTGGGTTCAGCCCTTCTGTGGAGCGAGTGACTGTGCCAATGCCAATGCCAAGGGGGATTGCAGAGCCCCCGATTACAATAGCTAATGGTCACCTAATGGGAACTCTTTCGGTACCCCACCCCTGCATTCCCTCTTTTTATCCTTTCTTCCTACCAGCCAGGCCCTTCTTCTTTGACATTAGTCTGTACATTTACATATCTGTTTTCCTACTCAAATTTATTTATCAATACACTTATTTTTTTTTAAGTTGAAAGGACAAAATCTAGTTTTGGAGACTGTGTAGGTTATCTGGGATATCTGTGGACCTCTGGCCTAGCACGTGTTGCAGTGAAAAGCAGCAGCGTTTTACTTTCTCCCATGTGGAATAAAACCAGGTCCTCATTTTTGCCCTTTGAGGCAAGACATTTACGCCACTGGACTGTGGGAAGATGGAGCATTGGATGGTGGCGGTGTACATTGTGGAAAAGTCTCCTGCTGTCTCTCTCTCCCACCTGTCTCTCCCTTTACCTGAATAAGTTTGCTGAGGAGATACTGCAGAACAGGAATTAGAATAAGTCAGTTTCTTCTTGTCGGCACTGAGGAGAAGGGTATAAATAAGGGCTAGATTTTGAGAGGGGAAAATGAACTAAAGGAGACATGATTTTAAATGCAGAGAAAGTTGGCTGTCAATCTGGTAAGGTCCACACTTAGATAGTGAAAGGCCTTTCAGACAACTGTGTAGCTAACATGAACAGTGATTTCAGCTTCCAAATTTGGTGGTTAAAATTCCCTCTTGCTGCCAGAGCCCTGTAGTTTTCCTTAGTGGTATCCCAGGAATTTGCTCGCCTAGACCTGATGATGGATGTGTAAGACAGATTCACTTGGTATCAAATATACATAGCGCTGTCTTTTGCCTGGCTGAGTATTCTAATCAGAATAAGATTGTTTCTGTAGCCACCAGTCAGTGCCTCTACAGCTCAGCAAACTCAGCAGACTCATGGCCTCAGGTACTACAAGAGATGCTCTGATCACATCGGGTCTCTGGAGGGGCTAGTTATCTAATACGGGAGACCATGTCTCTCCACTGCTACCTGCTGCTTGGTGGGACACACCATACCTGTCTGTGATACTTTCCCCATGAGTTATTCTTGTGCGCTTTTAGTGCACATGCATAGGTCTTTGTTACCAATGCAGCGGAAATTGGTCTAATGAGCTCTTTCTGCTTGGCCAGAGGCCTCCAGTATACAAAGGGACAGGGTTTGTGTAGTCCCATTAGTTAAATACCAGGCAGCCTTCCCCTGAATCCTCTGCTGTCTGCAACAGCTGCTCTTCAGGACAGATGCACTTTCATAGCCCTGCCCATCCAGCCTTCCAGGAAGACATGAAACTCTATCAGTGTTTCCCTAATATATGTGGAGTCAGGACTGCTTGTCAAATGGCTTGGTATGCTGGGGCCTCTTGTAGACGGAGCATTCGTTGTTGTTTAACTACCACCAAAAGCTTGTTTGTCACACCCTTGTGTTGCTACAGGTGATATCAGCTCTGGGGGTCAATCTCGGATAGTACCATTTCGTGTTACAGCTTTTTAGATATCTGCCGACGTGTTCATCTCCTTGGATTTTTGGGATTGGATTAAGTTGTTCCACCGTCATTAACTGGATTTAACGACGTCTGTTTCTAGAATTTGGTATATTTAAAATGATGGCTCAGCTTGTTGAATTCCAAGTCATTCTTGGTCTAGAGATGATTCATTTTAGTTATTATATGTGAGCCTATGGTTTTTCCAAGGTGGTTGTAAAACTCACAATCTTCCTAGAATGGCATATGATTAATTGCATATTATTTCTTCTTCTGAATCCCTTGGATAAGAGAAACAGGAATGGTTGAATGAAGTTTAGATTTTTGCTATAGGGCATGTTCACTCAGAGACAGAAAGCAAAAAATCACCCCCCCGGGGGGGGGGAGGGGGCCACACTGTAATTCCTTCTCCATTCTCCTGTTGGGATTTTGGGCATGCATACACATGTACCTGGCGCGAGTTTTAATCTGCCAAGTCCAGGACTAGAAACGTGGTCAGTTACGGGGAGTCCAGCGACGTAGCCATCACGCCATGTGCTGATCCCTGGAAGTTTAAGTTCTAAGGGGATGTAAGATGAGTCTGTCTCTGTGCTTGCTCTGCAGGTAATAGGAGCCACCTCTTCCTTTCTCCAGAAATAAGCAGGACTTCCTGTAAATTTTTATCTTAATGGGCATATTCAGGCAGTAAGGAGTCTTTCTACCAGAGCACAAACTGTTAACTGATCCTAAGAGCTATGTGTGTGTGTGTGTGTGTGTGTGTGTGTGTGTGTGTGTGTGTTTATGTATTCCACAGTTGCGCCTACTTTAAATCATTTTGATCAATGACCTATGCTGGCTGCTGGTCTGGTCTAAGTTTTGCAGGCCCAGATGTTGGGAGGCGCTGTCAGATGCTTGATGCTGCTGTACATCTCCCTGCTCCCATGTCTGGCCCAGACAGCACAGATTTTTTTTGGAAATACCTAGGAAAAATATTATTGGAATATTTTCTATCCACCACAACCCACCTGAAACTGAATATTGAGTTGTGAAAAATTATAGTGCAAAGTTTTTCTTTTAAATGAATATGAATAAATAAGACAGAACTATTTAATGAAAGTTTAGGCATTCTCTGTGTGTTTTGACTTAAAAGGCAAATATAGAGCTGGTCTGGAGCTTCATAAACAAGGAACATTTAGGAAACCTTTACTAATGCAAGAGACTGAAATTATTCAGATCTCTTGCTTCCGTATGGAACATTGGCTGTTTTATTGTTGATCAATTTTTATTGCTTTTCAAGTGTTGACTGTTCTGCTCCAACACCTCCTGGTGTGCTGAAGAGCATTGGATTTACCAGGTGATCAGTAGAGTTCTAAGGATGTCCTCTTTCTGCAGGTTCATTCTTCGGGCCTTGTGGCAGCTTGAGAAATGTACATAAAGGTCTTAAAGAGTCAACACTTGACAATAGGCACAACCCAAACAGGGAAAAGGATGAATGAAATGCAGACTGGCCTCTTGATGATTATTTTCTGACAAAGAAACCTAAAACCTTTGTTAAATTTATTTATTCTTTTCAGCTGATGCTTTTTTTTTTTTTCCTTCTTTTTAGAGGTTTTTGCCTTAGGGCTCATGTGCTTGCGAGAGACAGAAAGAAAGGCAGACAGTGAGAGAGAAAGTGAGAAATTACCTCCCAAGGTGATGGCCACACCACAATTCATCCTCTTTCATTCTCCTGGGATCTTGAGTAAGCACGCACACATGCCCAGTGTGATTTTTAAGCCACTGGGTCTGGGACTCGAACTGTGGTCAGCCCTGTGGGAGTCCAGTGACGAAACTTCTATGCCATCTGTTGACCCTTCAGCTGATGCTTTTTAGAATTGATATTTCAGTAGGAAACATGAAGTAAAAACAAACAAACCAACTGAACATCAAGAGGCTCTTTTTCCTTTTAAAGGCATGTTTCTTTTTTGTCATTTTTTCTCTTCTATTATTTTACCGCATTTCATACCAAATAAGCTCACCCACACATTTTCTCTAATTTTATATTCTTTTCCCTGTTTCTCACTGTTGTTAATTTTAGCTGACATGGAATGATTTTGATCTTTAATTTTTATCTATTGAGAATTTATTTATTTCTTTTAATCAAGACAAATCAACTGGGGAACTATGATGTAAGATACCATGTTGTGTCCAGTAGGTCCCATAAGAACAGGAAGCAGGTGGATTGAGGCATATTTTCAAAGACATAATTTATCAGTCATCTGCTGAGTTGTAATTGCAGCAACTATAATTTCTTTGGTGCTTATTAAATACTACTGTTTTGTATGTGTTATCTTTTTAAGGATACACTTACTCTATGGAATAGGTTCCATCATTATTTCTATGTTATATTTGAGGAAACTGAGGTGCGGGATAGGGAAGAGAGTTTAAATGACTCCCAAAGTCACATGTAGCCTAGAATGAGGTGAACCCAAGATAGTTTGACTCAGAGCTTGGACTTGTGTCCCCTGGTCAGTTTGTGTGTGTGTAAGTTTTCACTTGAGCATGTTTTAAATGGCATAGGGATTGGCTTTGCCTATTTTCTGAACTCCCAGCTGTAACTTCCCACATGGAGTGCACCCCTGGGTCTAAGTGTCCACAGCCAACAGCCTCCTTGTTTATGGTGCCCTTGGTACTTCATGCAGCTGATGAAGGACAGAGGCAGTACATGGAAAGTAGATAACCCAGCTGAGGTTCACATTTAATTCAGTGTAGTACAACTAGGATTTACAGGGTATCTGCTGCATTCTAGTTAGTCCCCATGGTCAGTGGTGAAGATTGTCAGTAAATATTGTTTGGAAACCTGCCATGGACACATGAGATACAAGAATGGAGGTCTTGTAGAGATAGGAACATGGTTTGTTTTGCCCACTGGTGCTTCTCCAGCACCTGAAATAATGCCTGGCCAGGGTAGTAACCCCACAAAACGCTGTTGAAATACTGAATGAGAATGTGTACTTTTCCTAGCATCCCTCAGGCCAGAGAGCAGGGAAAATTGTAAGCTGGAATAGGGGCCCCATGGAAGCCTGATGTAAGTTGAAAACAAGGAGTAGCTTAGCAAGGGAACAAAGTTATTTCATACAAATAGCTTGTCAGTCCATGTACTTTTCTACTCCCACCCAAGAATAAAATGTTCCCCCTTCCCTTTTTTTCTATACTTCTTAGCCTTCTGTGTGACTACCTTCTGGACTGCCTATCATGAACGTTTTAAAATGATTTTATCAGAATAAAATTGGGGCTGGGGAGGGCACAAATGTGAAGGATCTCAGAGCTCAACTCCCAACCTCCCAGTATGGTTCCCCTACCTAGGCCAGCCATGTGAGTGGAGCTGCCCATGGGACAGTGTTATCCATTTCCATTTCCCATGCAGCCACACTCTACTCAGCTGGGGTCCATAATCAGGGTGCACCTGCACAGACCAGGCCAGGTGATCTTGGGATACATACTTACTAGGGGATTATCTGACTCTGTGCCAAGCCCTGACTCTTTCCTTTTCTTTTGCACGTGTTGATGGTGTGGGCGTGACTGGTTTGGGCCCTGGGAAATGGATATTATCTTAAAACTCCCTGATTCTTTAAATAGTTGGTACAAGTATGTATTGCCCCCCTTCTCAGCCTCAGGTACTTCTTCCCCAAGCCACCACGTTCCTTTGGTCAGTTTTCACGGACCCTGTGGCATTTGGAACAGGGACATGGATGCAAATCCCTCGTTCTGATCCTGGCTCTTGCTCATTACCACATTCACCTTCAACTTTTTTACTCTTCTTCATGAGCCTCCAGAGTCTCCTTCATAAAATGAAGAAGTTGAATAGATGACTCCTTACGGTTTCCTCCATTTCTAGAGCATATGAGATAGTTATAGGCCTACTAATTCATTAAGGAGTGTTATTTTGTTTATTTTGGGGAAACCTTCTCCAACTTGGTTTGATTAGAGCTTCAAACTGTAGACCCTTCCTTCAGGCTTTATCAAGAAAATCATATTTACCAAAGTGACATTTTAAAAGATGCTCTTTTCCTGTTTGCAGCTTGTGTATGTATTTGAATCAGATGTTTTGATTTTGTATTTGCTTACTGAATTAGTGGCCTAAGTAAGGCACAGCCACTTGCACTTCCATGTTTATTGCAGCATTACTCACAATTGCTAAGACATGGAGTCAACCCAGATGTCCAAGAACAGATGAATGAATTGAAAAGATGTGGCACATATACACTATGGGATACTACTCAGCCATAAAGAACAATGAGACCCTGATATTTGATGCAAAGTGGATGAATATGGAAGACTTAATGCTAGTTGAAGTAAGCCAGACTATCAAAGACAGGAATTATATGGCCTTGCTTAATATGTACTAAATATTTGCACTCTATGGCAGAAACTGTAATATTGAAAGATAGAACAATGAGGGAAGCTGAAGATATTAGAAACAGCATAGGAGGAGGTTGCCAACAGGGAGAGGAAGGGAAGGGATCAGGGGGAAGACATTTAACAGAAAAAAAAAAAAAAGAAAGGATGCTGTTGATGATAATGTACATGGTAATATCTATGACTTGACTAATATACAATGTATTAACACTGGGAAAAACCATTTTGTATTCTATAAAGATGTATAGTGATTAAATTTGAATTTATAAAAAGGAAGAAAAAAAAAGAAATGCCTGTCTTTTTTAAAAAAAAGTGTAGGGTTGAGACCAGCAGTTAGCATAATGACTATGTCGCTTAACTCCCATGTAGCTGACCGCAGTTCGAGCCCTGGACCTGGTGGCTTAAACTCCCGCTGGGTGGATGTGCGTGCATGCCCAAGATCCCGAGAGAACGAGGAGAAGGGATTGCGGCGTAGCCATCTCCCCTGGGGGGTGATTTTTTGCTTTCTATCTCTCTGTTTCTCTCTGTGCCCTATAGCAAAAAGCTCTCAAAAACAAAACAAAACAAAAAAGTGTAGGGTAATAATTTCTATGTTACCTATATGTTACAAAAAAAAAAAAAAAATCAAAGCCCACTAAGCTATTCAGGGCTGGAATGGTTTGAAGTTGCATCACAGAAGCTACAAATTATTTTATATCCCGAATCACAGAAATGAAAAGTAGCATGAAGAATTTATAACAGCTCAACTCAACTTCCCCTAATTGCAAGCTGTCATTTGTGTGACTTGTTCTCAGACTTGCGTTCCTGGGCAGATTCTCCGTGCTTTTCTACTGTGTCCTTTTCATGCATATTTGTCCTGTCTGGCTCATCCAGAGACATAGCCACAGGGGAATAGTTACATTAAAAGGAATCTTGAGTTTCACCTCCTTACTTTACAAATGAAGAGATGGAAGCTTTGGATAAACCAAGTGAGCTGACCAAGTCCTATAAGTGGGAACAGAAGCCAGGGGTGGGATGTCTGCTTTTGTGGGGCTTGCAATCCATGGTAGCCTTGAGGGCAGGGGAGTTTCTTCTTAGAGCACCCATTTTCTCCTTCTAGAAAATATTGGGACTAGACTGACCCTTGCTAAGGTTCAAACTGTCCATCCATGCGAACAGAGGAGTTCATGTTGACTAAGTGTAACATCTCTCTCTCAGGGTGACTGAGGCCTGATTCCAGCTTAGGAAATAGATCCTTGGGTTTCTTTTTCTCACTTTTTCTCACATCTGTCTCAACACAAGTCCATTTCCCCATTAAAATGAAGCAACCATAGATTGAAATGTTGTGATAAGCAGTGTTGTACAACTTTCAAACATATTCTTTTTCTTTTTTTTGCAACAGTGACCTTATTTGCCAAGGTTTAGAATGATCTCATTTCTCAGTGCTCCTTTCTCCTTGGAACTTCTGTGGTGGTTAGTCGAGAGGAATTGTCATACACAAGCCAGGGCCTCAGCTCGAAGAGTCTGTAGGGCCTGGAGCCTTTGACTGCTGTCTAGCTGTCACCTAGGTAACCGACACTTCTCCCAGCGTAACAGTCTGTCCACAGCAAGAGGAAATAAAAAATGAAACTGCAGTGGTTATACATTTTTTTTTTAATGTCACTTGATTTTGAAAAAAGTGTTTTACTTGTCTGTTGGGTTTTGACCTCAGTGCCCTGTGTGTGACCTTCATGTTTCCTGAATTGCATATGTCTATTTTTACAGTGCATTTTTGTGAAAGCTGTGATATGATTGCAGTTAAGTTTTAATTCCTGAACAATTCCTAGGAGGACTTCATTTTGTCTAAATTTATATGAGCAAGTAGTAAGGCAAACATATTCTCCAACTTATTTGGTTAGGTTTTGTAAGTGTTCACGTTTTTATAAATGTCCCTTCCTGTGGGGGTGTTTTTCCGTTTGATGTGCTCTATTTCCTTAGTAACTGTTGCTCTGTTATGGGAGGGACTTAATGACATTTTTCAAGTACAATATTGAATTAATTTATTTCCTGGTTAGTCCTGCCCATCTTCCCAGTATAAATAGAACATCTGTGCATGTGTGTATGTGTGCACTTGTGTGTTGAGGGCAGAATGATGGTAGTGCAGTTGCTGTAGAGAGAGGGTGGCTGTGGCTCAGGATGACTCCTGATCTTACATCTTAGGTAAGTTGCCTCTTTCTCTTTTCATTCTTCCTCTCTTCTCTTTTCCTTGATTTTCCTCATTTGACTTGAGTATTGCCAGGCTTAAGGCATTTAGACTTAAGAAACTACCTGTGACTCAGATGAAGCATGGGCAGAAATGTGGTTAGAAGATGAGAGCAGCATCAGCCCTGGCTCTGCTACACACCATAGTTGGGTCTCAGTTATTTAACCTCTACAGGATAGAGCTTTCTTTGTGGGAATGTCAATCAGTGAGTTCTAAAGACTTGTATTATATAGAACGTTCTGTGAAGTGTGAGTGAAGCAGGATCATCACTCGTAATCACTCTCACATCTGGACTAGAGGGTTGGTCGAGAAACTCCTGCCACTTGAGAGGATGAGCCAGACTGAGGAACAAGCTTCTCAGCCTGAAAATACTGCTCGTAAGTTCATAGGTTGGGGTAGGTCAATTTATAGTTGTTTGCTGAGCACTTCTCTCAGTACCCCTCTGTTTTTGTGCTGGATGGAGTACTAAGAAACTTAGGGCTCTAAAGAGATGTGTTCTGAGAGAACACAGTTATCTTCATTCACTCAGTCATTCGTTCAGTAAATATAGTTAGTGTCTTAAGTGCTGAGGAGAAATGGAGAATCAACCAGTTATCCCTGTCCTTTTGGTGCTTACAGTCCACGCAGGGTGTTAAGTGATCAGGATACTCACATGGCATTACAGCTGTAGGAAGTGCTGGGGAATGTTGGAAGGCTGTGTGTGTCACAGGGCTCTGAATTTAGGCTGGTGGTGGTGGGGGAGTGGAGACAGGGACAGTTGAGGAAGCACTGCTGAAGAAGGTAGTTTGAGCTGAGACTAGAAGGTCAAGAGACAAATCATAAGCAGGAGGCACACAAGAGCAGAAGACAGGCAGTACGAAAGGACAAGGCACAATTTACTCAGCTTCTCTGGCTTTCTAATTTTTAAGTGTTTGCTCCACAGATGTCCAGCATGTCCACACTGATTGCTGATTGGTTCCTAAGCTGTGACAGCAGATGAGCTGTCATGAATGGCATCTACATTTTCTGCTGACTAGACTGGCCAGTGGGGTTTTCTCTGGGTCTCGGTCACCTCTGTCTAGTCCCTTTGTTACCTGACACTTGCTCCTTGTGCCTTGCTGGGGTCTGGCCCATTCTGGATGGCTAGGATCCCTCAACAAGCAAACAAAGACTACAGTTTCTAGGACCTCACTTGTCTCTGTTGTATATTTCTAGAAAGGGTATCTTATCTGTTTGTCAGCAGTGAGTAAGAAAACATTTTACAGGATTTAGTTTCATTTTAATTTGAAAATTGTAGATGTGGAGAATCAGTAAGTGTAGGAATATGTAAATATCCATTAATGAGATGACAGTGTTATGTTCTCCTTGCTTTTGTTAGGAACATACCCATGCCCTAAAGATTCTGGCCAGGACCATGCTTTAGACGTTAAGAGGAGCTTATGCCTATCACCACCTCTCTTTTGGAAGTAGTAAGGGTAACATTTAGTGGGGGTGGAAGAGATAAAGGCAATTTTTTTTTTCAAACTTGAAAGTTGATAGTTTCTTCTGTTTCTATCTATATTAGCTTCAATATTTTCCATTTGAAATGCGGGATATATAATAACTTTATTTGATGACAGGTAATAGTGCATATATTTATGGAGTACAATGTGATATTTTGATCTATGCATGCATTGTAGAAAGATTTAATCAGATTTATTAATACATCCATATTTCACTAACTTTTGTTCACATCTTTTGTTGTGGTGAGAACCTTAAAATCTATTCCAGCAATTTTCAAATATACAGTTTCTGTGATCCCAAAATGTATAGAAGTTTCTTGCCACCAGCCAGCAATCAGTCCTGTAGAAGACACAAGCTGGGTATCCTCCAATCCAATTAAATATTGACGCTTTCTACCTGGAAATAGTGTTAGATCCCAGGGTTGAAGGCTCAGTTCCCAAAAGTGTTCCCCCTCACCCTGCCTTCTAGACATCAGTTGCAAGTCCAGGCACTCAGAATATATGACTAACCAGCTACAAGTTGGGGTTCCTATGCCCTTTCCCTTCCTTGGGTTTGATTAATATACTAGAGTGCCACACAGAACTGAGGGAAACACTTACGGTTACTGGCTTATTATAAAGGATACAATAAAGACATAAATAGGGCAAGACATATGGGGAGAGATGCTGAACTTCCATGCCTTCTCTGAGTACACCACCCTCTAGTAATCTCTATGTGTTCAGCTCTCTGGAAATTCTCCAAACCCTGTCCTTTTGGGTCTTTAGAGAGACCCCACTGCATGGACATGAGATGCTAATAGATTGGGTGAGAAAACCCAGCAGGGCCTATCTATTCAAATAATTGGCTGCTTTTGATGCTTTCCCCTCTTTCCTCTTTGGTATAGGGTAGGACCCTTCTGTAATGAGGGTCTTAAAGATGGGGGAAGATTGGAGTTTCTATAATCTGCTTTGGGGTAAGTGAAAGGAGGAACTGTCTTTCACTTTTAAGTTTCTAAAGTTGTTCCATAGTTGCTTCAGGAATCAAGAATAAAATGCCAATTACTTATAAGCCAAAAACTGTGGATGAAAACCAGTTATGTATATCTCAATCATAATAGCACAACAGTACATTATTATTAACTGGTCACCACAAAGTGCAATAGACATTTAAAACCTATTTTTTTCAGTTTAATTCTGATCAACATCTCTCTTTTCTCCAATCCTCCCTCCCCACCTCAGCCTGGCAACCACATTTATACTCTCTGTTTCTTTGAGATTTACTTTTTTAGATTCCACATATAAGTGACAGCATATAACATTTGCATTTCTGTGCCTGGTTTATCTCACTTAGCATAGTCTCCTTTGGGTTCATCTATATTATCACAAATAGTAGAACTGTATTTTTTTTAAAGATTGTATAGAGGCCAGAAGGTGATGTGGTTGGTCAAAGTGCTGGACTCCAGCATAGGCAGCCATGATTTGAATCCCAGATCTGGTGGCTTGACACTCACACCAGTAATGTGTGCATGCATGTTCAAAATCCTGAGGGGAGAATGGAGGAGAAGAGATTGTGGCATGGCCATCCCCCCGGGGGGGTGATTTCTCACTTTCTTTCTCTCTGTCTGTGTCTTTCTGGTGAGCGCACGTGCCTTGTAGCAAAACCTCTCCAAAAAAAAAAAGAAAGAAAGAAAGAGAAAGAAAGAAACTCACACCAAGCATGTGTGTGTGCATGTTTAAAATCCCAAAATGAGAATGGAGGAGGAGGGATTGCAGTATGGTCATCCCTTCCAGGGGGTAATTTCTTAATTTCCCTCTCTCTGTTTCTCTCTGGCAAACTCATGAACCATATGGAAAAATCCTAAAAACAAAACAAAAACAAACAACCAAACAAAAAAAGACTGTATCGTATTCAGTTGTGTATATATACCACATTTTCTTTATTCATTTATCCACTGATGGATGCCTAAGTTGCTTTAATATCTTGGCTATTGTTAATCATAGTGAAGTGAACATGAGAGTATAGATACCTTTTTGACTTACCAATTTCAATTCCTTTGGATATGTACCCAGAAGTGGGATTGCTGGATGTATGGTAAATCTATTTTTTGTTTTCTGAGAAACCTCCATACTGTGTTCCAAAATAGCTGTACTAATTTATATTCTAAGTAATTGTGTACACTTTTCTCCACCAACACTTCTTTTGTGATTTTGTCAATAGCCATTCTAATATCTTACTGTGGTTTTAATTTGTATTTCTCATATGATTAGTGATTTTGAACATGTCTTCATATTATTTGTATGTCTTCTTTTGAGAAATGATTGTTCAGGTCTTTTGCCCATTTAAAAATCAGATTATTTATTTTCTTGCTATTGAGTTGTTTGAGTATTTTTAAAAATATATTTTGAATATTAGTCCCTTATCTAAGATAGATGGCTTGCAAATATTTTCTCCTAATCTGTGGGTTGTCTCTTTACTTTGTTGATTGCTTACTTATAACTTGACTTTTTAAAAAGCTAATAACTTCTGTAATAAAACATAATAAAATACACAAAACCCCCACAATAAAGCAACTACAACAAAAACTCCACCATAATTCAATTTTCTCTTAGAGTTCAGAGAAAGAAAGCATGAAAGTCTAGCTTTTTTTTTTGTTGTTTTTTGTTTTTTGTTTTTTGGAGAGGTTTTCGCTATAGGGCGCAAGCGCTCACCAGACAGACAGAGACATAGAGACAGAAAGTGAGTAATCACCCCCCCAGAGGGGATGGTCACACCGCAATCCCTTCTCCTCCATTCTCCTCTTGGGATCTTGGGCACGCATACACACATGCCCGGCGTGAGTTTTAAGCCACTGGGTCCGGGACGCGAACCGCCGTTGACTACATGGGAGTCCAGCGACATAGCCATTACGCTAACTGCTGGTTCCCGAAAGTCTAGCATTTCTGTGTACAAAAAGCATCAAAGAAATAAAGATTGGGACCAGCAGATGGCATAATGGTTATGTTGCTGGACTACTATATGAGTAACCACAGTTCAAGTCCCATGCCTGGCAGCTTGAGACTTATGCTGGGTATGTGTGCATGCATGTAAATCCCAAGAGGAGAATGGAGGAGAAGGGCTTGTAGCATGACCATCCCCGATGGGTGGTGATTTCTTGTTTTCTGTCTCTTCAGAGAGTGCACGTGCCCTATACCAAAAATCTCTCCTTTAAAAAAAAAAAAGAAATATTTTTAGGGCAGGCAGACTTTTGTTTTTATTTGGCAGAACAAATGCCACTTCTTAAAATTGATGACTATAGTGTTCTAGTTAGTTTATTTTAGAAGTTGGTGTAGGACTTAAGGGTGCTGATATCACATGCACTTGTCATTTTTAGAAAAAATATCTAAATGCAGAGAAGAAAGGCTTTCTCACATTTTCAGGAACTTTAAAACCACAATTTACATAAATATTGCTTTGTAAAATTAAATTAAAATTTTACCTATTCATTAAACTTAAGTACCCCTACTGGGTCATATCTTATTAGCTGAAATTGTTGTTCTAGATACATGAAGGTGATACTATTAAATTTTAAAATATAATTGAAGTTCTTTATTAATTTGTAAGGTTCTTTATAATTTGTCTATATCAGTGACATCTCACTTTATTACCTTTTAAAAAGTTTATTTATTTAATGAGAAAGAGAGAGAAGGAAAGACAATCACTTTCAACAGGGTCTCATGCCACAATCTTCCCTCCAGCCTTCCTGGTCAGCCAGGATCACAGGCATGTGTATGTAAGTCCAAGTCAGCCTGGGACCAAGCTCAGATCTTCCATATGGCATCCAGCATCGTGGAGCATTGCATTACTGCTGTGCCACTGTGGGTAGGCCAATCCATTACCTTATATTTGTAGCAACATGGGTTTTGTTTTTAATTATAGAGAGTGTGTGCATGTGCACTGGAGAGAGAGAATTAGATAGAGATCCTTGACAGTGTCTTGTCCTGCCAAAGTTCCCTTTCCCCAACCTCCAGCTCCTCAGGGCCTTGGGCACACTTGGTATTCAGGCCAACCTGAGGATCTGACTCTCAATTGGCCAGGTGGTTTCTTGTTCTGTAATCCAGCACACTGTGGACCACAATACCTAGGTTGGGCTGTCACTGGAGTTTTTTTTGTTTTGTTTTTGCTTTTGTTTTGAGAAATTTTTGGTATAGGGTATGTGCACACACCAGAGAGACACAGAGAGACAGAGAGACAGAAAGCAAGACATCACCCCCACAGGAGGGATGGCCACACATCAGTCCCTTCTCCTGGGATTTTGGGCACGCACACACGCATACCCAGCATGAATTTCAAGCTTCTGGGTCCAGGACCCAAACCATGTTCAGCCACATCGAAGTCCAGAGCTTTAACCATGCCACCTGCTGGCCCCAACGTGAAGTTTTTAACAAGGAGTTCTACTATATTATGTGTTTTCTGAAGTTCTTTTTACTTCAGAAAAGAGGGTGGTAAAAAGAGGAGTAAGGTACATTTTCTTTTCTTTCTTCTTTTATTTGTTTATTTATTTTTAAAGATTTTTGTCGTAGGGTATGTGTACTTGCTGGAGAGGGAGAGACAGAAAGAGGGAAAATGAGAAATCACCCCTTCAGGGTGGATCGACTTGCCACAGTCGTTTCTCTTCCATTCTACCCAGGATTTGGGGCACACATGCAGATGCGCCTGGCATGATTTTCAAGCCTCTGGGTCTGTGACTCAACCACAGTCAACCATGTGAGAGTCCAGCACCTTAACTACTATGCCCGCTGGTCCTTAAGGTGCATTTTCTAGATGGTGTGGTGGTTAAGGGCTGATCGTAGTTTGAGACTTGGACCTGGTGGCTTGCTTTCTCACTTTCCCTCTTTCTCTCTCGCACTCTGTCCCTCTCTATCAAATTAAAGTAAATGGATAAATATAATAAATATAATAAATAAGTTAAATAAAAATAATCCTTTAAAGAAAAAAATTACTGTCTTTAAAACAAACAAACAAAAAACTGTAGGGCTTATCCCATGGCATGTCAATTAAGCGCTATGTGGAGGGAATCAGATCCTACACATTCAACTGTGCAGATTGAGTCCTGGCCCTGGAGGCTTGAAAAACATACCAGGTGTGTGTGCCCTCATGTGCAAAATCCTAACAGGGTTGAGAAATGGAAGAAAAGGATTGTGGGATGTCAGTTCAGGGTACTTTCTCTGTCTCTGTCTCTCTCTCTCTGTCTCTCTTTCCTTCTCTCTGGCAAGTGCATGCACCCTCTGTCAATTAAAAAAATTGGTTATAAATTGATTAGGATGAAATGATAATGGCATTTTTTTTTCCTCCAGTGTTGAAGATTGATGTTCAGGATTCTGTTTTAAATTTGACTTCTGACATTCTTGTTAGTGTCACTTCATGTATAATATAACAACGTTAAAATATCTGAAAAGCATTTGGTAAAATGTTTTCACTATTATGTAATAAATAAACTATTTTATAGATTATAAATACTTTCCTTCCTGCTCTTGTTAAAAAATTAATACAAGCATTTATTTTCCCCTGTGAGAGTCACTTTTTAAAACTGCTCAACCCAAGTCCTGATTTTTCCTTTCTAAAGTGCTCATGGCAGTGGATACACACAGTAGACCCCCTTTCTGAGACCTTGAGCACCTGCCTGGGAAACGGGTTTCTTCTTCGGGGTGTCTGTAAACTTGGAGTAACCCAAGGAAGGACATTTGAAGGTTGTGGCCTTTTAACCATTCTTAGAAAGGTCCACAGTACCAGACATTCTGGTGTTCTCAATGGAACTTCCCCTACTCCTTGCCCCTCACATCCTCCCCTACCCTGAGTTTCCCCAGTACTTATTGTGGGATCATGGGCATGGCTCTTTTTCTTTTTGACCTTTATAGGTGTATTAACTTGCATAGTTCTACAGGTTATCAGGAAAGTGATCTCTTTCCTTTTAATTTCAGCAAGGGGAGAGGTGAAACACAGAGAGCAGTGGATCAGACTACGCTGCGCTCCCTGGGGGCGGCTGGGACCCTGCAGGATGCTGGCTGGTGCGCGGCTGAGGAGGCCCTCATTCTGAGGTGGGAACCAGGCCTCTGCAGGAGAGCGGCTCCACTCCCAGGCTCACCATGGCCTTGGCGCTCTGGCTGGACGGCTGACGTGACCGTGCGCCCTGAGCGCGAGCGCTGCTGGACTGTGCTGTCCAGGTACCACCTGCTCACAGAGTGTGGGAGCAGGGCAGGTGGGCATCAGATGCTGCTGAGAGCTGGACCGGCAGAGTGATGGACTTGGACAGGCTAAGATGGAAGTGACCTGAGGCCCTGCCCAGGCAGTTTCCTCACCGCAGGACAGCGTAAGAGTTGGAGCACAGGCTTGTCTGGGGAGCAGTATGCAGGAAGAGGGTTCTCAGGCCACGAATGCTTTTACAGGTGAGAATCCTCCACACATAATTGGAGGCTTTATTTCAACTCTTAGTTGGTAGGTAATGAAATACTGAACAACTGCAAAAAATGAATGTGTATTTGCATTTATAAGCTGAAGGTCATACGGAGCCAAGGGCTCATGCTGCTATGGTGACTGATTTTGACAAAATAATAGTATGTTTTCCTCTTCTCTTTAAATGGGAGTTTGAAAAAGTGTTTGGTATTTTATGATTCTGTTTTTGTTGAATGATAGGATATATACAGTATATATAGAGGTCCTTCAAGTACCTGCTCTCTGAGGAAATATATCACGTACAGCATGATGTATAGGGGATATATATATATATATATACACACACACACATATATACATATACATATATATATACATGCATATATACATATACATATATATATCTTTAAAAGAATTATTTTATTTAAATTTATTTATTTTAATTTGACCAAAGAGGACATAAGAGAGAGAGAGAGAGAGAGAAAAAGAAAGCAAGCAGCCAGATCCGGGACTCAAACTGTGTGGGAGTCCAGTGATATTTTTTTTTTTTTTTTAAATAAAGAGTTAGGAAGACTCTGAGAAAACTGAGTAACTTCTCCTTCTTCAGTTTACTTTTCCTCGGATTTAATCATGTCCAAGTGGTGGTGGTAGGGGGGGATCATTTGGCTGAATTAACCTTGCAATTAGGAACGTTCTCTTACAAATGAGCTTACTGAGAAGCAGGGCATCATAATTTTATGTTGATTTGTCCCCCTGGCTGCCAGTTTACACATTTTTTAGGGAACTACTCAGTCTGGCTGGTGCCCAGAACCATAGTCTGAGACAGAGGGGCTTTTGAATCTGGACCCTGGCTCTTTGTCTGTTTTACTTCACGTCCCAGGAGGCCACTTAATCCTCCTAGGCCTCTGGCTTCTTGTTTACACACCAGGGAAATTGAGGAAGCTGATGAAATTGAGGGAAAACATTTTTATATAAAAAGAGGTCTTTTCAGGGGGACTGGGAGATTGTTTTTATTTCAAAGGAAAGGTGGTAGAAATAGTTATGAGAAGTGACTATGTTCTCTGCTCATATAAATTTTAAAAATGTGTAGCTTTTCAAATCTTATAGCAGGCAGGTCAGGTTTTTTTGGATACCTGGAGAGAAGGTTCAAGGTGCATGCTTATGAGTCCCATGGACTTAGACTGAAATAGACCTTCTTCACCGACTAGATCTCAACTACTAGAAGGTCCCCCACTCCTTCCCATCTCCCATTTCATTGTAAGTGAAGACAGTCATGCACGCCTCTTACCCCACTGCTCTGAGAACAGCAAGATGGGATGTGAGTGCTTGGTACCCTCAAGTTTGGCTGTTTTCCTGATGCCCAGTCTTGCAGCATGAAGTCAGGTTGCCAGGGCCCAACTCTGCTGTTCCATGTCCTCACTGTAGACCTTAGGGTAGACTCCTTAGAACTCTTACCATCCATATCTGTGTCATGGGAGCCTCTGCAACATTGTATATCCTGGGGTTATGGTGGGAGAGGTCATCCCAGGACAGTCATGGCCCTCTAAAACTAAGCCCAACAGCTATTTAACATGGATTCAGAAGAACACATAGAAAGTTAAGCTCTTGGGACCAGCAGTTAGCATAATGGCTATGTCGCTGGACTCCCATGTAGCCAACCGCAGTTCGTGTCCCGGACCCAGTGGCTTAAAGTCACGCCGGGCACATGTGCTTACATACCCAAGATCCTGAGAGGAGAATGGAGGAGAAGGGATTGCGGCGTGGCCATCCCCCGGGGGGTAATTTCTCACTTTCTGTCTCTCTGTCTCTGTCTGGGGGGTGCACACGCCCTGTAGCAAAAAACCTCTTCAAAAAAAAAGAAAAGCTTTTAGAACTGTCTTCAGACTTCAAACCTAGCTAGCTGGAATCCCTGTGCTGTTGTCCCATAATGTATACATATCAGCTGCCTCATGAGGTGCTCTTTCGTGCACTGTCACCTCCCCTTCAAGGTCGAGAGTGAAGCACCTATGTGAAATGGCCAGGTGTGTTGCTCTGCCTCTTAACCCCAGCACTCCAGGAGGCATCTGGGAAAGAGAGGCATTTATAAGGAACATGCTATAAAGAAGCTCTTAAAAGCTGTTCTGAGAGGAAGAGGGATCAGGAAAAGGGAAGGGAGAGAGACTGGGATGAAAAGAACCCAAGGAAGATCTGCACAGCCTATCACAGCCTGGCCACAGGGCCATTCATTACTGTTCTCCCTCGCTCTCCCTCCCCCACTTGGTCATCAAGCTTAATTCACTTCCTCAACTTTCCAGTCCCCTTCTATAAATAAGAAGCCAGAGACCTCTGGTAGCTCCTGGCCAGCTTGTGTTTCTTCGAAACCTTTTTATTTTTATGTTTGACACATAATAATTGTATATATATTTGTGGATTACAATGTGATGTTTTGATACATGTATATATAATGCTGCATATATATATATATATATATATATAAATTGTGGAATGATTAGGACTAATTATCATATCCATCGCCTCAACTATTTATTGTTTCTTCGTGATAAGAACATTGAAAACTTTCTTTTTCAATTCACATTTTCCTGTTTTAACTCCGAATTTTCCACAGAATTCTATTTTCTTATAATTTGGCTTCTTCCCAGTTTTATCAGCCTATCTGAATAACAACCACACTAGTATAATAAAAGCATGGCTACTATTTTAGAGAACTTGCAGTGTGCTGGACAAAATGTTTCTTCACTGAATCTCCTTTGTCAGTCTGCACAACTCTGCGGCTACTGTTACCACACTGGTGTTGCTGGGCTGCTCGGTATACTCCGCAGAGCCAGGAGTTGAATGGTGCCAGGGCCTTTACCATCTTCTGGTGCTGCACATAGCTCTGGCTGCACACTGGGCTTTCTGGGGAGCCTTAATGCTGCCTGGGTCTCACTCTCAGAGATTGAGCTCATTTGGTCTTGGCATTGACTAGACCTGTTAAAAAAGAACCTTCATCCTAATCAGATCCCAGGTGCTCAGTGCACATTAAAGTCAGAAGCACTTAGAGCCGGCACCATGCAGAGAGCAGTGTATAGACAGGCCAAGGATGGATTGAGAGAGAGTTTTTGCAAAAAAAGATTGTCCTTGTCCTTCAGCAGGGACAATCAGATCAACTGATATGCTCACTCTAAGGAAGCTGTCAAGTGTTGAATATTGTTTATCCTAGCCAGGCACAGGAGTACCTGCAGGGTGATGGCTTTAGCTTTTCCGTCTTTCTCCAGGAAGTAAACAGTGGTAAAAGAAACATGTACCTGGCCTTCTTTAGAGGTGGGTCCTTGTAGTCTTGGCTCATCATGTTTATTCTTTCTTTGCTTCTCTTGTCTTTGCCCACAGACTTTTAAAATGTTACCTATGATGTGTGATGAAAGGTCTGACCCTCTCTCCTTGCTCAAGCAGCTGGTGAAGCTATAGTTTCAGAAGGGAGTGAGTAGGAGACTGGTGCCTATGTCCTTAATTGGCTTCTTGTTCATACTTTTTTTTTTTTTCTTTTATTGTAGTCTTTTCATATCCCAGGACAATTAGAGATGCTAACATCTTAGTTTCTAGGATTGAAGATACAGTGATTTTGCTGATTCTCTGGGCTAATGGAAAGAAATCTTGCCCTAGATATCCTATAATGGTGAGTGGTGAAGAGGTTGAAGCATTTTTTTCTTGACTTTAAATCTTGTTTTAGGATTGGGCAAGAAATCGTCACGTACTTACCCATATCTCCACTTAAAGAAACTTGCCACTTTATAGTTCATGTTCCAATTCTCTTTGAGAGGTGGAGGCTCAGAATTTCTATTTAAAATGCTTAGGGGCTGCAATATAGATTCTGGGAAGGACTTCAAGCCTATTGTGAAACTCTGTTTGCATGGTAAGTCCACTGCTTAGCTGGGAGTGTGTGAAATTACCATGACAGTACTGGAAGCTTGGAAGGCCTTCCTGCATCTCTTATCACCTCTCCCAGGCCATACTGGCCTGCTTTGTGGTTAGAAGTTCACTCTGTTATCTTGCTTCCTGGGCAAATACAGGTATACCCACATGGATGCATATTGCATATTTAACTTCCTAACTTTGATTTTTCTTAATCTAATCCTTGCTTAATGAATTGATACAGGATTTAAAAATTTCTCAGCACATATAATTTAGAAATGATTTTAGTCATGTACTTACTGTAAAAAAGATATTTCCCTTTTATGTCTGCTCATTGTGAAAAAAATTTGGAAAGTCAAAAGAAAATAATTACCCATATGTAGTCTTGTCACATAATGCTTTCCGCTGCTAACATTTTGACTTACAGTTTTTGATCTTTTTTAACATGCAAATTTCTGACAGTATTGTGTTCACAATATATATCCAATTTTATAACTTGATTATTTCCTTTTAACATTACATTATGAGCATTTTCTTTATAAATATGATTCTAAATTGCTGCATAATATTCTCCTAAGTACATGTACTTCAATTTTCAATTTGTGTTTCTATTGTTGAGTAGTGCAGTTTTTGACAGTTCTTTTAGCTTTATAAATAATGCTTTGATGCTTTATAAATAACCCTTTGTGCATAAAAACTCTTCTGTATATTTGATTATTTCCTTTGGAATAAACTCCAAGAGGCAGAATTATTAGGTCCAAAGATGTGAATTTTATTAAGGCTGATTTAATTTCTAAATGGATCAGTCGATCCTAACTTTTGAGACGGTGTTGTGATTAGTTTCTTTGAGTTACCAGTGTCCTATTTATAGTTGAAATGTTCATGATCTGTTTGCCACCATTCTTCTGTGAGGTGACTCTACTCTTACCAGCCTTATGGTATGTGTTTAGGTGTGTATGTATGAAGCTCTTTGCAACATGCTGCCATAAAGACTACCTGAGTAGCAAGTATTATGTTGACCACCTTAACATTACCTCTGGACACGTAAAAACTCATGTGTCCTAAGTTTACTGGTTTTCTTATTTCAAGCAGTTTCCTGCCTGGCTATAGTGAATGAAGGCAATTAGATAGAGGAATAGACTCTCCTAAAAAGAAGGCTGTATCACCCCCAGTGCCTCCAGACAGAGGAAAATGGGAATCCTTCCAGGTCGGATCAGTCAGCCCTCTACCTGAAGTGTCCTAATAGTCATAGAGGTTTTGTTTGGGTATGTTGTACTTCTAATTCATTTTTTTAAAAGAGAGATTTTTGCTATAGTGGGGGCATGTTATACTTCTGAGTGACTAGGAAAACATCCTGCCTGGGTTTAAGCTACATACCTCCTAAAGAAGCCAACTTTCTCCCTGGCCCAGATACCACCCTGAGATACTGCGAAAGTTTGCAGTTAATTTTCCTATACTCTTTAAATTATTTTAATATTAGAATGAACATTTAACCCCAGAAAACTAGAAAAATGAACCAAATTCCTAAGTCTTTCTCATTGAAAGGATAATCAGATAAATTGTTATTTAAATTAAGGATGTTTCATTCATAAAAGAGAAGAATATTTAATAGTCTTTAAGGTATGGAAAGAGCACTGGTTTGTGGATGCTGGTGACCAGGTTTTCTTAACAACTAATGACCACAAAGGAAAAAGCACTTAAATTGATCTTTGGGGTGCCCACTTTCCCCAAGGACCCTGAGTGTGTGTATGTGGTCTTCCTGTAGGTGCAGAGCTCCATGCAGACAGGAGCAGCACTGTTTCCAGGGCTATATCAGCCCCTTCCCACCATCCAGACCTTCAACTTACTACTGAATGCTTTCACCTTTAAGGTCATGCCTGTGCACTGACCCACGGGTGATCTTAGCCCACACCTTCCAAAGATTCCTAGAGAATGCTAGTTTTAGGAATTATCAATAATAAAAGGATGAAGGAGGTTAATGGCCAAGTCCTGGAAGAAGAAATTTAAACCCCCAGTGTTGTCAGTATCTTGCTGACACAAAGTTCTGGACAAATCAGACCATTTGTTTATCCCCTAGTAGTTTATGCATTTTATGAACCTTTCTTAGAGTGTCTCCTTCTACCAACTTCCTTTCTGTGTAAAGGACCTGTTTCAGGTCTGTGAAATCTTTTGTGATATGCATGGGGGAAGCCTAGATAATCTTCCTACTTGGAATTTAGCAAATGTAGAAATGATTGATAATGCCCTTATTGTAAAAGCTGTAGTGCTCTTGCTTGAGAGAAGTTTGCTTTACATACTTGGATGTGTGTGCTTGGCCTTTATATTGTGCCAAGCATCTGGTTCTGTTATAAACCTAGCCTTAATTAGTAATGTTATTTCTATGTGTAAATAATAATGCTTTATGATGTTATTCAATAGACTCCAAATTCATCTCTATTTCTTCTGTGTATTTATTGACTTATTTATTGCCAAAGAGTGTGTGCATGGTCATTCCGCAGTCCCTTCTCCATTTCTCCATTCTGCTGGGACTTTGGGCATGCATGCTTATGGAACTGGCATGTTTTTCAAGCCGCCAAGGCAACCATGTGGGATCTGGCTTTCTTTCTTTTTTTTTTTTTAATAATTATTTATTTAACTTCATTTATTCTTTCACTTATTTTTTATTTGACCAGAGAGAGACACACACACAGAGGGGGAGAGAGAGACAAAGAGACAGAGAGAGAGAGAATGGGAGAGAGAGGGAGAGAGAGGGAGAGAGAGGGAGAGGGAGAGAAAGAGAGATAAAGCAAGCTACTAGGTCCAGGACTTGAACCGTGGTTGGCCATGTGGGAGTGTCCAGCACCTAAGCCACCACACTTCCCACTGGTCCTGGATCTGGCTTTCTTAACCAGTAGGCTGTGAGTCTGACCTGGGCATAAACTATTCTACATTATTTATAGGGTTTTTCTATATGCCAAATGTGATTTTCATTCATTTATTTTTTTAGAGATACAGGTGGTAGCCTCATGTCTGAGGAGTATGCATATCTATTTTAAATAAGGACAAGAAATATTTTCAGCATTGCCTGAAATTATATTTATTTTAAGGTTATTTAAGTATGTATGTCATAAAGATAGTTATAGACACTTTGTTTTTGTAGCTCTTAAATAGCTAAAATGTCAAAACAAAGTGAATGTAAAATCAGAAGTATTCTAATTAATATTTAATCTGACAGATGAGTTGTTTTGCTGAAACCTTCTATTTCCTAGCTCTTTTTATTTATGATCAAAGCATCTCACAGGGAGACTTAAAATGATTATGGTTACTCATTGCCAAACATCAAGGCATACACCATAGTCAAGACTGGTTTGAATGCTTGGTTTTATCATCAGTTAAGTATCAACATTGGTTTAAGATGAATTCTCTATCTCTGTATATACAGGATTAAAATGAGCTAGAATCTCATTAGGTTCCTTGGAAATTGTTGGTTTATGTTCTTTAGACTTCTGAAACTTGGATGCATCAGTTACCCCTGAAATGGAACCCTTTAGCCCTGGAGAAATCAGACTTGTACAGAAAGCAAGTGGCTGTTTCATGTGACCTCTTGTATTTTCTTTCTTGGGTCATACGCTCCTGTTATATCGGTGTGTAGATGTTTCTAAGCCCCTTCATATCAGATTTTCTTGTGGTCACTGTTGTAGGATGAGCTCAAAGACTAGAGAGGGCTTGGCTTCAAGCTGAAGCAGCCAGTACTGGTTAGTCCTGTTCCCTCAATTCCTGCTTTATAATATTGACGAATTAGCTGAACTGTCTTAGGCATACATTTTTTCTTTTTTGGAGAGGTTTTTGCTATAGGGCACGTGTACTCGCCAGAAAGAGACAGAGAGAAAGTGAGAAATCACCCCCCAGGGGGGATGGCCACGCTGCATTTCCTTCTTCATTCTCCTCTCAGGATCTTTGGCACACACGCACACACACCCGGCATGAGTTTAAGCCACCAGGTCTGAGACTCGAGCCGCCATCAGCTACATGGAAGTTCAGCGACATAGCCAGTACGCCAACTGCTGGTTCCACATTTTTTCTTTTTTAAAAAAATTATTTATTATTTATTATTTAAACTTAATCACTATACATCTTTATAGTGTACAACATGGCTTTTCCCAGCATGAATACAATGCATATCAGTCAAAACAAAAACATTACCATATTCATTATCACCAGTAAGTAAATTTTCATTTGTGTGTCAGTTAAACATATTTTTTATATTTTATTTTAATTATTCTCATTTTTAAAAAAACATTTGATTGCTATACATCAGTTGGCTTATAAAGAGAATTTATCCAACCTGAAATACTTCTCAGACCAATCCAGTTGAGAATACATGTTATTATTAACAGGTAATAAAACATTTTTATATCCCACGAATATCATGCCTCTCTATTTTTTCCCCCTGATTTCCTTCTCTCTACTCTTCCCTTCTTTCACTGCTTTTATGTCCTCCAATATTTCAGTCTCTACCATAGAGTATGGATGGTTGGTATATATTAAGTGGAGACATATAATATCTTTCTTTCATAGCCTGGTTTAAAATCAATAAATCTCAGCAATAAAGCTTCCATATTCAACCACTTTTATCAAATACCAGGGTCTTTTTTTTTTTTTTTTAAATTTTTCATGCCTTTTTTTTTTTAGAATTATTTCATTTAACTTTATTTATTATTATTATCATTATTATCTTCCAGTTTGATCAGAGAGAGACAGAGAGAGAGAGAGAGGAAGTGAGAAAGCAAGCCACCAGGTCTGAGACTTGAACCATGGTCGGCCACTTGAGAGTCCAGCGCCTCCAACCACCATGCCACTTCCCGGCCCCAGGGTCTTTTTTTTTTTTTTTTTTTGAGATGTTTTTGCTATAGGGCACATGTGCTCTCCAGAATGACAGAGACAGAGAGACAGAAAGCAAGAAATCATCCCCCAGGGGGCATGGCCATGCTGCAATCCCTTCTCCTCCATTCTCCTCTCAGGATCTTGGGCATGTGAGCACATGCACCTGGCATGAATTTAAGCCACTGGGTCCAAGACTTGAACCGCTGTCGACTACATGGGAGTCCAGCGACGTAGCCATTACACCAGCTGGTCCCAGTCTTGTTTTTTATGACTGGATAGTATTCCATAGTATGTATATGTGCCATACTTTTTCAATCCATTCATCTGTTGATGGACATTTGGATTGGTTCCATGTCTTAGAAATTGTGAATAATGCAACAATAAACATTGATGTGCAAGCGCTTTTCCAATTGAGCATTCTTTTGTCCTTTAGATACTCAGAAGTGGGGATGCTCAGTCAAATGGTAGTTCTATTTCTAGATCTTTGAGGAACCTCCATATTGTTTTCCACAGGAGCTGGACTAATTTACATTCCCACCAACAGTGTAGGAGAGTTCCCCTTTCACTACAACCCCACCAACATTTACCAGTTTTTGAATTTTTAATCTTTGCCATTCTGACAGGGGTCAGGTGTTATCTCATTGTGGTTTTAATCTGCATCTTCCTTATGATGAGGGATGCTGAACATTTCCTTATATGCTTTTTGTCTGTTTGCATGTCTCCTTTAGAGAGATTTTTGTTCAGCTCATTTTCTTATCTTTTAATTTGGTTAGTCTTTTTTTTTTTTTTTTCAGATAAGCCACTTGAGTTCCCTGTGTATTCTGATTTCTAGTCCCTTATCTAAGGCATAGTTTACAAAAATATTCTCCCATTCTGAGGGTTGTCTCTTTGCATTAATTACTGTGTCTTCTTTGCTGTGCAGAAATTTCTTAATCTGATATAATCACACATGTCTATGTTAACAATTATTGCCTGTGCTTTGGGAGTCTTATGAGATTAATTTGGATAGAATTGTCTTTTTTTTTTTTTTTTAGTATATAGTAGGTGATTTTTTTAAGTTTGTTTTTTAAATCATTTCTTTATTTACTTATTATGTTTTTCCAAAAACACTTACTTTACATATCAAAAAATTTTTGCTCATACTCCATAGTTTTTGATGGTTAATAAACAACTTTCAAAATTTAAAAAAATGGAATTTTAAAGATAATGTTCAAAATATTTGTTGTAATTTTGTTTGTGACTCTAACAACAGAGGCAGTATGGTTTTAAATATTTGAGAAAATATTTACATGTCAACTACTCAAACTGTTGAAAAGCAAACACCTAGCACACAATTCACTCACACATAAACCTTCTCAATTCAGTCCTGCCTATCAAGTATTCTGTGATATACCATCTGCTAGCAAAGATCAGTCTCTTTTTTTTCCTTCGAAGTCTTCCTCAATGTAATCCTCTGGTCGTGGCTCCTCTTTTGCAGTATCTACTGATTACAGTTCTGGGTTGGAAAAGTCCATGCTATTTTATGGTACAAATTCTTTCATATAGCTTCTCTAATCTTCTCTGCCATGCAGAACTGTTTATGGTGCCAAACTATCTTTCCAAGAGCTTTGGTTGGCTTACTCGAGATTTACCTTAGTTCCATAGTTTTTTGGTTTAATCTTCAAATATTACATTCTAGTCACAGCCCTGTCCAATAAAGAGTATTTCCAATTTCTGATTCAAGGCAGCAGGTATTATTGAACTTATGCAAATAACCATTCTGCCACCAAAAATGAACACTCCCAAATATTTTTCAATTCTAGAGGAATCAGGAAGGGCAAAAAGTTTATTTTTCCATTTAAAGAAACAAACAAAAACAAATTTCTGAACCTATCAACAGTTCAAAAGAAAACAAAATCCTTAAATTGGGAAAACAAAGCATAGTAAAAAAAAAATCAGTAATGTTTTACTCAAAAGTCATAAAATTCTATTTCACCAGTTCTGCCTTATGTAATTAATCTGTCTTCTGTTGAATTTGCAGTATTACTATAGTCCTATCTTTCTGTTTAAATCCTAGATGTTAACATTCAACATTATTATTGATATTTCTTGTCCATAGCATTAAGTTGGCCATTTTCTTGGTTGTTTTTGTTCTCTTATTTCTGTATGTGTGTCTTTAGTTTTCCTAGTAAAGCACTCCTTTCAGAACATTTTTTTTTTTTTTGGAGAGGTTTTTGCTATAGGGCACATGCACTTCGCCAGAAACAGAGAGAGAGAAAGAGAGACAAAAAGCAAGAAATCACCCCCAAGGGGGATGGCCACGTTGCAATCCCTTCTCCTCCATTCTCTTCTCGGGATCTTGGGCACGCATACACACGCGTCCAGCGTGAATTTAAGCTACCGGGTCCGGGACTCAAACCGCAGTCAACTACATAGGAGTCCAGTGACATGGCCATTACGCCAGCTGCTGCTTCCTCCTTTCAGAACTTCTTGAAGAGCTGGTCTGGCATTGGTAAATTTGTTCAGGTTTTGTTTATCTGAGAATATTTTTATGTTTGCCTTTCTAGATTTGGAAAGATTTCTTCCAGGATTTCATGAAATAGATTATCAATGCCCTTATTAGTTTCTTCACCTTCAGGGATACTGATTATCCAGATGTTTGAGCGCTTAATGGTATCTAGTATTTCTTGCATAGTATTCTCATCTTTTGGGGTTATTTTCTCAGTTTTTTTTTTTGTTGTTGTTGTTATTTTTTCTAGGTCATAGGTTTTGTCTTCAATATCTGAGATTTGATATGGACTAATCTGCTTTTAATACTTTTGAGGGAGGTTTTGATTTCCTGTATTACAGCCTTCATCTCTAACAGCTCCATTTGATTCTCTTTTATGGTGTGTATTTCCTCTTTCAGATCCTGCAAGACTCCCTTACCTCCTAGAACTCGTTGTCTTTTTCTCCTGCATCTTCTGGAGTTCATTATCTCTCAGCTCTTGCATGCCGTTTAGTTTTGTCACTATGAATATTGTAAATTCTCTATTGGACATTTCCATGAGTTCTGCTGTACTGTCTATGGATGATGAAGGATTGTTCTTTTCCCTTAGGGGAGAGATATTTTTTGGTTTCTCATATTTTTTGTGCGTCTGCAGTGGTTTCTGGTCATCTGATGGATTGTACTTGTCTCCCTAATTACTGGGAGTTAATTCTGAGCTTTCAGAAGTATGCGGGAAGAGGTGATCCACAACCTCTCTGCAGTTCCATCACCAAGCAACCTTCACGTTTGACTTTGGAATTGGATATTACAGAGGCCTCACAGTTTCTAGGGAATAGGTGCACCTGGGCTGAGCTGCAGGGTTTCAACAGAGTTCAGAGGCGTGTGGGAGAAGAGAAGCCATGTTCTCTCTGCAGCTCCATCCTTCTCCCTGCTGCTCACTCTGCAGTCTCTCTTCTCTGAATTTTAGTCCCTAGGTAGTGAATTCACTGTTGGCTAATTGCTTAGAAAAAGTTTCTGCAACTGTAAGATCATGCGTTTCCCTTTACTGCAGGGTAATTCTGTGACAAAATCTCTTCTCTACTTTGTTTTGCAGCATGGTATCCACAGAAAGAGATTTTGAGTTTAAATTTATAAAAAGGAGTTTCTTCCTTCAAGCAGGAGGTTCAATAAGCATTGAAGATTTCAATGATCCTCTCCCTAGAAGAAGAGGTTTAGAGAGAGTTTCAATAGCCTCGGTCCCTGAACATGCCAGGACACACCTCAGATTTAAAATGACTTCTGTCTGAGTATTTTGTGGGTCTAGAAGATGGGGGTTAAAGCATAGCTTCAGTCACCTTGGTCCCTGAACCTAGAATTGCCATCTTGATTATATTAATTCTTTACATCCAGGAACATGGGCTGTCCTTCCACTTTTTTGTGTCATTTTCAATACCTTTTAAAAGATTTTGATAATTTTCTTTGTAAAGGTCTTTCACTTCCTTAGGTTTATTCTTATACATTTATCTTATACATTTTGTGGCTATGGTAAAAGAGATTCCTTTCTTCAGATCTACCTCATTCAACTTGTTATTCATATATAGAAATGCTATAGATTTTTTTTTTTTGGAGAGATTTTCACTATAGGGCGCGTGCACTCGCCAGACAGACAGAGAGAGACATTAGAGACAGAAAGCGAGAAATCACCCCCCAGGGGGGATGGTCACGCCGCAATCCCTTCTCCTCCATTCTCCTCTCGGGATCGTGGGCACGCACGCACACACGCCCAGCGTGAGTTTTAAGCCACCGGGTCCAGGACGCGAACCGCGGTCGACTACGTGGGAGTCCAGCGACATAGCCATTACGCTAACCGCTGGTTCCCGAAATTCTATAGATTTTTGAATGTCGATTTTGTATCCTGCCACTTTACTGTATTCATTTATTACTTTGAGAAGTTTTTGCATGGAAAACTTTGGATCTTCTAAGTGTACCATCATGTCACCTGCAAAAAAAGATATTTTCAACTCTTCTTTTCCTACTTGAAAGCCTTTTATAATATTCTCTTTTCTGATTGCATTGGCTAAGACTTCTAGCACTATATTGAAAAGGAGTGGGTAAAGTGGGCAGCCTTATCCAGTATCAGTTTTTAGTGAAAACTTTTAGCTTTTCTCTGGTTAGTATAATGTTAACTATAAGTTTTTTATATATGGATTTTATTGTATTGAGAAATGAACCTTCTATACCAGTCTCACTAAGAGTCTTAATCATGAAGGGATGTTGTATTTTATCAAATGTGTTCTCTGCATAGATTAAAATAATCATATGGTTTTTATCTTTCTCTTAATATGGTGTAGTATGCTTATGGTCTTATGTATGTTGAACCACCCCCGCATCCTTGGAATAAGGCCTACCTGGTTGTGATGAATAATCTTTTTTATATGTTGTTGAATATGATTTGCAAGTATCTTGTTGAGAATTTTTGCATCTATATTCATCAGAGATTCTGGTCTGTACTTTTGCTTTTTTGTTATGTCTTTTTCTGTTTTGGGAATGAGGATGATGGAGGTGTCATGAAATGAATTTGGGAGGTTTCCATCCTTTTGGATCTTGAGAAATAACTTGAGTAGAATGAAGATGAACTCTTCTTTAAAAGTTTTGTAGCATTCAGAAGGAAAGCCATCAGGACTGGAGCTTTTCTTTGTCGGGAGGTTATTTATTACTGATTCAATATCATGGCTTGTTATGGGTCTGTTCAGGCTTTCTGTGTCCTCCTGATTCAGTCTTGGTAGACTATATGCATCCAGGAATTTGTCCATCTCCTCTATGTTCTCTTGTTTGTTGGCATATAGTTGTTTGTTGGCTCATAGTATCCTCTAGTGATGTTTTGTATTTCTATTGCGTCTGTTGTAATGTTGAGGAATACTTTTTACAACACTAAAATAGAGATAATGATTACTTAATGTGGTTTTTGTAAGGATTAAGTGAAATAAAATATATAAAGTACTGCTTATGTCAGGATACTGTATTTCAGTGTGAAAACCTGGAAATAGGATGCAAAAATAAGCAAGTGTAACATTTGGGTATTGGCTTGTTGCTTCATTTAAAAATTTTAACCAGTAATAGTGAATATGCTAATATGGACATCTTTTTCTCTTAGTTAACTTTGATATTTATAGAATGCTTGCTGCATGATGTAAACAAGACATTTCTTAGTTTAGGAGTTGTTGAGGATGACAGTAATAATAAAGTAATACATAATAATAATGCCCTTGAGTCCTGACTGGACACTTAGTTCTGTACTCTGTTAGACAGTACAGATTTAGGTTGTACAGAAGAAAATACATTAATGAAGTGTTTGGGGCAGCTGAAATATATTTCAAAGAATTTCTTTAAAGCCATTTTCTAGCAGCTAATTAGACAACAGGCCCCCCAGCCTCCCCAAGGAGATTGTTTTTGGTGGGGGTGGGAGATTTTGCCTTCTTCCACACAGGGAGCTCCATCTTCCTCAGGTTTGTCAGGAACTACCAGACTTGAGGGAGAAACCAACTTCAGCTCCTGTTGCCTTTGCCTGGCTTCTTAAGAGCATTGTACCCAAATCAGTTCTGTCTTAGAATCCTGTCATCTTTTTCTTGTTACCATCTGTATGGCCTTGGAGGAACAGGACCCCTGTTCTGGACACTCGCTGGAAAGCAGTGGGTCCAGACACAAGTTGAATGACAGCATGAGGCTCTGCAAGGGCTCAGCACTCCTTATCAGAAGCAGAACAGAAAAATGTGTTTGTTGGTCTTATAATCTTTGTGTGTGTGTGTGTGTGTGTGTGTGTGTTTGTGATAGAACTGTAGAAAGTTTAAAGTGATTTCGTTGCCCTTTTGGAATTAAGATATCATATATCTCATCTCTCACGGAGCTGACATAAAGAATGAAGATTTTCTACTATGCCAGGTGCTTTCACATAGGAAGTTTCATGCAGTCCTAGAGACATCCTGGGAGGTGTGGGCATTACCTAGGTCTGTGGCCCAGAAATAACACAGGCCCAGAGAGACCAAGCTGAAGGCCATATATATTTTTTTAATTAATTTTTTTTTGAGAGGCTTTTGCTATAGGGCACGTGAACTTGCCAGAAAGACAGAGAGAGACAGAGAGACAGAAAGCAAGAAATCACCCCCTGGGGGGATGGCCACGCTGCAATCCCTTCCCCTCCATTCTCCTCTTGGGATCTTGGGCATGCACACACACGTGCCCAGCGTGAATTTAAACCACCAGGTCTGGGACTCAAACCGCAGTTGACTACATGGGAGTCCAGCGACATAGCCATTACGCTAACTGCTGGTCCCTGAAGGCCATATTGACTAGCCAGTGGCAGTGGTACTGTAGTTTAAATGTAGGGTTGTCTCCCAAGAAGCATGGATTACATTGTCCCTATTGTGCTGTGGCATTAGAGAGAACAGAGAGAAGTGGATATTTCCTTCCGAATCTAGCTCAGGGCACAAGGGATGGACAGAGAGATGCAAGAAGTTGTGGCTCCAAACTGACCTTGTGTATCAAACATTTGTCTAACAATTCTGGTAGTGTTCTAACTTGGAAAATACAAACTTTTACATGTCTATCTTGCAGCATAACCTCATCAGTTTTTATGTCGGTCTGCTTTTAAAATGCTTAGGAGCGAAGGCACAAATGAGCTATATCAGTGTTGGTTGACTGCAGTGTGAATGTACTTAATGCCATAGAACTGTACACCTAAAAGTAGTTAAAATGGTATATTTTATTTATATATTACCACAATAAAAACCAACAGTATTTTTAAAAACAAAACAAAATAAACCAGTACTGCTGAGCTTACCAAAAGTGCTTTGATTTTAGTGTAGAACTTGATGGAGAGAAGCAAGGGCAGATAGGTGGGAAGGTGGGAACGATTGGGTACGGTGGGAGGTGGGAGAAAGAGCGAGATCTTGTTTTGGCTAAAGGACAGATTTGGAAAGAGATGGTCGGCCCCTCCTGCTAACATCTGACATACTGATAAACTGACACTCCTTGAACAGTGGCTTGGTGCTCACTGAAAAGAGAGGCATGTCGGGACCAGCAGTTAGCGTAATGGTTATGTCACTGGACTCCCACGTAGTCGACCGCGGTTTGGGTCCTGGACCCGGTGGCTTAAACTCACGCTGGGCATGTGTGCGTGCGTGCGTGCCCAAGGTCCTGAGAGGAGAATGGAGGAGAAGGGATTGCGGTGTGGCCATCCCCTCTGGGGGGTGATTTCTCGCTTTCTATCTCTCTGTCTCTCTCTGTCTGTCTGGCGAGCGCACGCGCCCTATAGCAAAAACCTCTCCAAAAAAAATGATAAATAAATAAAAGAGAGGCATGTGCGAGTGGGTTGTTGGTGTCCCAATACAGCCTTGAATGACTGGCCCATACCTGTGTATCTGACTCAACAAAGCAAAAATTCCAGCCACCTTCCCCAGAAAGCCATTTGATAGCCATTTCTTATTACTTGGGACTCCACTTCCTTACAGAACACTGCTTACAGTATGGCCTCTAACCTTGTATAGTGTCCCTGCAAAAAATAGATGGTAGATGCAGTTGCTTCTTTTTTTCTCCAAGTTTATTCATTTTTATTCATACGCATGTACGAGAGAGACAGACAGAGACAGAGAGAGGGACAGGCATCCTCAATAGGGTTTTGCCATGCCACAATCCTCTTCTCATAGCTCACCCGCTCATCAGGATCACGGGCATGCGTACATCTGGTGGATTTTCAGGTTAACTGGGAACTCAAATCTGTGGTTGGCCATGTGGCTTTCAGCTCCACAGTTCAGTATGCTATTGATTGTGCCACCAAGACTGGGCCTGTGCCCAGAGCTTGGTATTTGTAAGGAGGTTTGGGTGCCACAGTACTGTGATAGGGCTCAGCATAGGTTGTCAGCTGGGTTTTCTTAGTCTGCATGCCGCAGAATCAATTATAGTTCTCTTTGGGTAGGGGCTCACAGTGAAGCTTGAAACATTGAAAATGTGTGTAAGCCAGGAAGAACTTTTAAAATGGCCGCTTAACATCTCAAATTCAAAAGGAAGATAAAAATTAATTTTTTCACAGAAGATTCTTCACAGGGACAGTCTTCTCCTGCTCCTTCTTTGATATCTTAAGGGCTGCCCCTTTAGAAAGAGCTTCTTCCTCCTTTGCAGAACCTTCCCTATAAACTTCTTCCTTTCTTCCAGGAAACCAAACTTTTTTTTTTTTTTCTTGCTGGTTTCTGTTAACTACTATCATGATGTTTATTATTACTAAACATATTCAAATATAGGTTTTTTATATTATATTTAACCACATATATCTTTACAGTATATAACATTTCTTTTTCCAGCATGATTACCATGCATATCAGTCAAGACAAAGACATTATTCTCCACATCATCATCAAATAGCATTTCATTTTTTTCAGATTATTATTATTATTTATTCTTATTTTTTAAAGCATTCAATCACTATACATCATTTGGCTTGTAAAGAGAAGTTACCTAATATGAAATACTTCTCAGGCTAGTCCAGTTGAGAATTCTATGCATGTCATCATCAACAGGTAATAAACCATTTCTGCGTCCCACAAGTGTCATGCCTCTCTATTTGTTCTCATGCTGTCCTTCTCGATACTCTTCCCTTCCCCCTCCCCCCGATTCCACACTGTCTTCAGCATTCATAACTATTTTCACTGTTTTTATGCCCTCCAGTATCAGGAAACCAAACCTCTATCCACAGGTCTCGTCTTGGGATTTCTGCCCCCTTCCTTTATTGAGAAGGCTATCAGACACATGTGATATTGCTCATGGCCCAAGGTAGACAGACTCCAGAGTTTACTGCCCTTTGGAGTCTTATAGCCAACACAAGCCAAAGCTGTGTCCATGTGTGTTCTTCTGAGGCTGCACTTCTCCCTGGGTAACTTCTGGGTACACGCCTCCACACATCTTCTAAGGACCCATACATTTTATTTTCCAGAGACAGTAAAGCCTGTGCAGATTTCCCTGCCTAATGGCTCTGTGGATATACATCACCATATGCTTCTTCTTGTTTCCTTCTCCTGCTTACAGACCATGCCTGGAACCCCCTGGCATGTAAGTGGTAGAGCTTGTCTCTGTACTTTCCTCAAAAGGGGCCGTCTACTCCATGTGTACAGAGGGAGGCCTGCAGGGGCTTCAGAATTAAAGTTTGTTCCTTCATATTGGGTCACAACACAGCTTTATCTTATTTCTGTTCTCTCTGTGTGGAAATGACTAGGTTATTTTTCATTGGATAATAATTGAAATCAAAGGAAAGGAATGTAATTGTCCAGAGATGGTATATAGCCTGAAAAGAAAGAGACTTAGGATGGGACTCTGCAGAATGTCTGTGTGAACATAGACGGCACAGCCCAGGACAAGAGAGAAGCCTTTCGGGAGAGGAGGTGTGTCTGGAAGGAAGGTGTGTCTAGATGAATCCTGAGAATGAGGACATGTGAATGGGTAGTGAGGAAATAGACATGGGCAGTGTGGACAACTTTTTATAAAGAAGTTTGGATGAGGGAGAAAAAGCTAAAGAGAGATAGAGATAGAGGAGGGTACAGGAACAGGATGACAGAGAATACATAGACTGGAAGAATGGATTCCAACTTGGTGGATGGCTAGGACCAAAGCCCTTGTGTTCTTCACAGAGAGCAAGGGGATGAGGCCAGTGCAGGGGTCCTCATGCTGTCTAGAGAATTTTAGGGCCAAGTAGCGACCTGCCCCCTTACTTCTGAGCCCAGAGGAGGATCTGCAGGGAAGCAGAGTAATTATAGAATGGATTGAAACGCCTGCCAGGGCCAGAAGGGCAAGAAACACAAGATCTAGACTTGAAAAGATTCTGGGAGTAATTGAGGACTCTATAAGTAGAATACTACCCAACATCCATCTTGGACTAGAGTCTGGAGAACTCTTATAGCCGAGAGGCAGTCAGGGCTGACACATGAGAAGGGAATTTAGGCTGTGTGCCCTGTGCATTATGGTATCCTAGGCTCTCTTCACTTAGACTTTAAAGTTAGCAGCAGAGAACTGCCTCTGCAAACTCATTCATGTGCGTGCCTTTGTTTCTGGATCCCTTCCACTGAGCCCCCACCCCTACCATCTGCCTCCTTGGAGGATTACTGAAGTTCTCTTAGTACAAGTCTGACTCTACCTGGACTCCTAAAGTCTGTTCCTGGTTTGGAACAGACCAGAAAAGGCTTAGTGTGCTGGTAGTAGACACATGTGCTGAGACAGTAGATCAGTTCGTTCATGGAGCCTGGAAAGTGCTAGAGTGTTTGTAGAGTAATCCTTGCATAGCCTGATATCAGAGTGGAGCTAGGCCGGCTATGGTGATTCCACCTCCCTCCACCTGGTCCTCACCCTCACATCCTTTACTGATGCAGCCCCATGTTGAGAGGGCCACTCTGGGAGTGACTGTATTTGATAGAGAAGAATTTGTGGTAATTGTCATTTAGTGGGAATTCTGCAACATGACAGCATGGACTGTGAAGTTCGACAGCATGGGGCCGGGGGGAGTAGTTTTTTGTTTGTAATCCTTATCTACCTATACAATTGGTCCTATTAACTCTCATAATGTAAAGCCAGTGATGGGTGTCACTATACACTTGTGCCCACTAGTGAGCATTTGGAGCTGTTTGTGTCTTACTCTTCTCGACTATGATCATTAGAGCAGCATGTGCTTGGGAGGGTTGTTAGAGACGACATGTTTCTAAGTGCTAGATACACAGGGAGTAAGTAGTTGTTGTTCAGGGATGTGACTGCTACTCTAAACCTGACTTTATGGCAACAAGCAATTGATAACCATCAACTTACCTTACTGATAGAACTTGGCTTCAGAGTGAGTATTTGCTGCCTCTGAAAACCTTGGCACATCACGATTGCCATGGGATATGAGGACTTCTTTAGAAGAACCACTGCTAGGGGTTTTCAGTGAGAGAAACATTATTGTAATTCATGGTATACATTCATGTGAACATATGTTTTTCTAGTTTATTGTTTAAACAACAACAAAACAAGCTTCTGATGCTTATATACTCTTGCTAAGTTGAACTTAATTTCTCACATGATAAAATTGTTCTGAATGCATTCCTTGAAGATCGATTTTTCCCCTATAGTGTGACTTTTTATGGCATATTTGTTTTTTAAATATAAAATTTTTGCAATATTTTTAACAAAGCAGAAAATATAGTTTGAACATACATGTTGCTAGACAGTTTAGATTCTACATCTTTTCTGTTATTTTTTTCCCTGTTGTTTTGCTTGATGTGAAGAAATAAATTCTTGGGCCTGGAGAGCCACTCAGCATTCTCTTAATGACTTTTATTGAATTTTTTGCTATGCTCTGGGCTAGGTGCAGAGAATGACTTCCAAAAGAGGGAAACATTTCGTTTAGTAAGACATAACATAGTTCATTTGGATAGCATATAGAACAGCATACCATGTGTGTGTCTTTTGTACAATTAAGTTATTTTTTGTGTGTGGAGGAAAATGGCAGAAGGAAATATATGGAGTGTGGTGATTTTATTTCTGCACATTGGAAAAGCACCATCAGAGTGTTTTATATACCTCTTTGTGTCCCTTAAGATCCTGGAGGCCTGAAGGAATGTCTGTTTCTAGATGGAATTTGAGGTTAGGATAGAGTCCAAGGAGCAAGGGTCGGGTCCTATCCTCCATATAGCTGGGACGTACTGGCACTAGGAAAGCCCCCCAGTTTACATAGCCCAATTCATAGGCGAGCAGACAAGACTCTTAGAAATGTGGTAATGGGGAAAGAGATGCTCTAAGATGGTGAAAAGAGTATTTATGATCGGGGCCCATGACTGGAGAGGAACCAGGGTAGTAACAAACCCAGCTGTGTTCACATGTGTATTTGTAAGTTGTCAAGGACTGAGAGCATGTGTGTGGGAGAAAGTCTTTTTTTGTCTCACACTTTTCTGAAAACACTTTGACTAGGAGGAAGCCTTACGTTTGGCTTAAGAATGATAGAGGAATGGGTGTGGTTGACTTATGGGTCCATGAGGTGAGCTGCATGAGGTCTACCCCTAGACTGGTTTATTTGGCACAAGGGTGAACAAGACAGAGTCAGGCACTGTGTTTATGGGATTTATACATTGACTCCAGAGACAAATAGTTTTCAAACAGCAATTATGTCTTACAGGAAATAAATTAGAGGAAGGAGAAGAGAGAATGATGGGGATGACTGTTAGTAATAGGCTGGCCATGCGAGGCTTCCATAAGGACTAGGGAAAGGCAGGGCATGTGGGGATCTGGGAAAGGAGTGCTCCAAGTTGAAGGCAGCAGGTACAGAGACTGTTATCTGGATAGTGCTGGCATTTGAGGAATAGCACGATGACCATCCAGATGGTCATGTGCTCTGAGGTGGCTGGGCAGGTGGGTGGTCAAGTACTTTTTCTCTCTCAAAAGGGAGGGAGAGTCTCAGTTTTAACTAAATTTTAGCTGGTACTATTTGCTACTTATTTAGCACATTTAAATTATGTCTTTTTTTTTAATCCCCTAAACCATTGCTTTAAAAAAAAAAAAAAAAGTCCATTTCCCAAATTCTGAGCCCATTAGAAAAGCTTCTTTCTATTTTCTGGCACTTTGTAAGCACATTCCCCAACTGAGTTGGTACAAGTGTGAGAGAAGTAGAAAAGGGTAGCTGAGGAAATTCTTTTCACTACTTCCTGAGAACTGTCAAAGGAAACGGAAGTCCTGTGGTAGAGCAGAGGTGCCACGTGATGAACTCCTCTGGCCTGGGAGAGCCTGTGCTTCTCTTCAGCAGAGTCGAGGGACATGAAAGAAATCACAGGCATTTTGCTCAGTCTTTGTCTTTCAGACACAGGCTGCAGTCATGTGGGGCCAGATGTGCGGAGAATGGCATCTGCTTTCAGCTCTGGTTCTCATCTTCTAAACTGGACCAGACTCAACCAGAACCAAGGCTGTTCCTCATCATGCACCCTTTCAAAATACACCCTTGTGACAGGTAACACCTCGACCAGGTCAGACTGGCATTTATCCTCACACTTCCCTAAGGTTTATGGACTTACTTCACAAACGTCGTTTCCAAGGGTAGTTCGTCCTTATCCAGGAACAACTACATAATGCAACAGTAATGGGAATCAGCAGTGGCACTTTGCCGAATCAGTTTTTGATCTTAACATACTTCGTCTCTTCTCACTTAAAATGAGAACATCTGATGCACTTTTCATGATATTTTCAGCATTAAATACTGCCTTTTAAAAAGACAGGAATCCAAAATGGGCTTTTTCCATTTCTTCTAACCCTTCCTTGAGGCTCTCAGCCCTTGATTCCTCTTTGTCTCCTCGTGAGTTTCCTTGTTTCTGCTAGGAAGTAAGGTACAGCCTGTTGCCCTTTCTTTAAGAGCAAAGCAGCTGTTTGGTTATAGGACTCTGCTACTGTGACCTGAATCCACACTTTCCTTATAAACATCTCATTTTTAGACACTTATTACTTATCATTAATAGTTGTGCAGTAGCTAAATATTGAGTTAAAGGAATTTTGTCTTCAGTAACTCAAATAATTTCTATAATCTAGATACTTTACCAAAACATATTTTTGGCACTGCAGGGAACTTTTTTTTAATTGAAGAGAGACTTACGAAAAAGTTAAATCTCTTAGATTTTTAAGTGAAAAATATTACAACTTTTGGGATGCCAAATCTGAGTATATTTTTGTGACAAAGAGTCATAAAAATTCTCATTTATGTAAGTATTCCTAACACTTGGCAGATATTTTTATAACTCCTAGGTCAGTGCTGTTTATATAGACAGCAATTAGTAAACATATCTTGAATGAATAAAATACCAAATATTTTGTGATGATTTGGGGACTCTTTCATAATTTCAATTCTGAATTGGCAAACCCAAATAATGTTGATGAATGGGTAAATGTCAACTAGGAAGGAAATCTCTAATGGTTGTATCTCAAGGCTTTTATCAAGAACTTGGGTGAAGGTGATGACAAGCATGCTTATCAGATTTGCAGATGACAGAAGGTTGGAAGGGATTGCTCACTCATTGGCTGACACAAGTAAAACTTACAAAGATAGCAATATTAAAATATGGTGAACCAATTCCCAAGTAACACATGGTTAAATGATAATAGCATGTCCTTATGATGAGATATTCTGTGTAGCTATTAAAATGATACTCGAGAAGTATTTTCTGTCCCAGGGAAGTGCTTATGTTACAATTTAAATGAAACAAACAAACAAACAAACTAGGTCATAAAACAATATGAAGAGAATTATCCTTTTTTTTCTTTTTTTACTACTAAAAGAACAAAAGCAATATAAATAGAGGTGCATCAAAATGTTAATAGTGCCTATCTGTGATTAATAAATAGCATTAAGGTGATTTTTAGTTTTATATACTTGCCTATTTGTGTTTTCCAAATTTTCTTTTTAAAGTAAAATTTGGAAAGTTTTATAAAAAAAAAAAAAGGTCAGTAATAACTGTTCTTTTGTGGTTAAAAGAATCAGTTACCCAAAATAGAGAAGCAAGACATTCATGGGACACAGAAATGGATGGTTATCTGTTGATGATAATGTGTATGGTATTTTCAACTGGACTGGTGTGAAGTGTGTTCTTGTTGGGCAAATTCACTTTACAAGCTGTAGCAATGTATAGTGATTGAATGTATAAAAGAAATTAAAATCTAAAATAAAATAAAATAAATTTTGCTGTGAACCTGGAAAACCATGTCCAGTGTAGTTTAATGTACTGGAACTAAGATTCAGTTCTGCTTTATAATGTTTTATTACTGAAAGAGTACGTCTTGAATGAATATTACTCTGTTCCCCTTGGGAACAAATAACAGTGAGGTATATGTTAGTGGTTTTTTTTTTTTTTTTACTGTGTAGTTTTTTTTCTTTATTATTGTTATTATTTATACATTCAATCGCTATACATCATTTATATTGTAAAGAGACTTTACCCAGCATGATATACACCTCAGTTCAGCCCAGTGGAGAATACTATACACATCTTCATCAACAGATAATAAACCATATCTGTGTCCCACAAATATCTTACCTCTCTGTATTTTTCCCCAAATTTCCTTTCCTACACTTTTTCACCCACACTCTCCTTCCACTTTGTCTCTAGTGTCCATAACAATTTTTAATGCTTTTATGTCCTCGGTCTCTACCATAGAATGCAGACAATTGGTATATGTTAAGAGGAGACGTACAGTGTCTCTCTTTCATAGCCTGACTTGCTTCACTCAGCAAAAAAATCTTCCATATTTGTCCACTTTCTATCAAACTCCAGGGCCTTTTTTGTTTGTTTGTTTGTTTGTTTTTATGGCTGAATAGTATTACATGGAGTATATGTGCCACACTTTTTCAATCCATTCATTTGTTTGTGGACATTTGGGTTGGTTCTATGTCTAAGCAATCATGAATAAAGCTGCAATAAATATAATTGTGCAAGTGCTTTTCCAACTGAGTGTTCTCCTGTCCTTTGGGTAAATACCCAGAAGTGGAATTGCTGTATCATATGGTAGTTCTATTTGAAGGTCTTTGAGGAACCTCCATATTGTTCTCCACAGTGGCTGGATAAATTTACATTCCCACCAACAATATAGGAGTGTTCCCCTTTCACCACATCCCCTTTATTACTTATCATTTTTTATTTTTTTAATCTTTGCCATTCTACTGGGGTTAGGTGGTAACTCATTGTGGTTTTGATCTACATCTCCCTTATGATTAAGGATGTTGAGCATTTTTTCATATGTTTTTTGGCTGTTTGTATGTCTTCCTTAGAGAGTTGTTTATTCAGCTCATTTTCCCATCTTTTAATTGGGTTGATCATTTTCTTCCGGGTAAGCCACTTGAGTTCCTTGTGTATTCTGGTTATCAGTCCCATATCTGAGGCACAGTTAAGAAAAATTCTCTCCCATTCCGAGGGTTGTCGATTCACACTAATTGTGGTATCCTTTGCTGTGCAGAAACTTCTTAATCTGATGTAATCCCACCTTTCTATTTTGGGGATTATTGCCTTTGCTTTGGGGGTCTTGCTTAAGAAATCTTTGCCTATACCAATGTCTCCTAGAGTTTCCCCAGTGTTTTCCACCAGTAGTTGTATAATTTGCAGTGTTAGGTTTAGATCTTTGATCCACTTTGATTTGATTTTTGTTGATGCTGACAGATAGGGTTCAGATTCATCTTTCTGCAGGTGGATAGTTTTTCCAGCAGCATTTGCTAAAGAGGTTTCCCTTTTCCCACTGGATTGACTGGTTTCCTTTGTCAAAGATGAGTTGGCATGTTTTGGTGTTTATTTCTGAGTGTCTACTCTGTTCCATTGGTCCCCATGTCTGTTTTTGTGCTAATATGTTGCTTTGATTTTCACAGCTTTGTAATATATTTTGTGGTCAAGGAGTGAGATGCCACCCACTCCACTCTTCTTGAGCAGGATGGCTTTGGCAAACAGGGTTTCTTATGATTCCAGACAAATTCTATGATTGCCTTTTCTAGATCTGTGAAGAATATCTCTTGTAATTTTATAGGGATTGCATTAAATATGTACATTAACTTGGGTAGGATTGCCATTTTGATTATATTAATTCTGCCAATCCAGGAACATGGGATGTCCTTCACTTTTTAATGTCCCTTTCAATGTCCTTTTTGGTATTTTCATAGTTTTCCTTATAAAAGTCTTTGACTGACTTGGTTAGTTTTATTCCTCAGAATCTTATACTTCTTGTGGCTATGGTTAATGGGACTACTTTCTTTAGTTCTGTCTCTGTCTGCTTGTTGTTTGTATAAAGAAATGCTATAGATTTTTGTAAATTAATTTTGTATCCTGCCACTTTACTATATGCATTTATTACTTTGAGGAGTTTTTGTCATGGATACTATTGGGTCTTCTACATATACAATCATGTCATCTGCAAACAGTGATAATTTCTGCTTATTCTTTGCCTGGAATACTTTTTATTTCCTTCTCTTGTCTGATCACATTGGCTAGGACTTCCAATACTATATTAAATAAGAACAGAGAAAGTGGGCAGCCTTGTCTTGTACCAGTTTTTAGCGGAAAAGCTTTTAGCTTTTCCCCATTCAGTATAATGTTAGCTATATGTTTTTCATCGATGGCTTTTATTATGCTGAGAAATGATCCTTCTATGCCAATTTTCCTAAGAGTCTTAATCGATTAAATAAAGCAATGTTGCATTTTGTCAAATGCTTTTTCCACATCAATTGAAATGATCATATGGTTTTTTATCTTTCTTTCTGTTAATATGGTGTATTACATTTATGGTTTTGCATATGTTGAACCACCCTTAAATCCCTGGAATAAAGCCTACCCGGTCATGATGAATAACCCTTTTTTACATGCTGTTGAATGTGGTTAGCAAGAATCTTGTTGAGAATTTTTGCATGTATATTCATCAGAGATATAGGTCTGTAGTTTTCCATTTTTTGTCGTATCCTTATCCATTTTGTGAATGAGGGTAATGGAAGCTTCATAGGATGAATTTAGAAGGGTTCCTTCCTTTTGGATCTCTAGAAACAGTTTGAGTAGAATGGAGTTTACCTCTTCTTTAAAAGTTCTGTAAAATTCAGCAGTGAAGCCATCAGGACCTGGACTTCTCTTGGTTGGGGATTATTTATATCTGATTCAATCTCATTGCTTGTTATAGGTCTGTTCAGGCTTTCTATGTCTTCCTGAGGCAATCTTGGTAGATTATATATGTCCAGGAATTTGTCCATCTCATTCAGGTTTTCTTCTTTGTTGGCATATAGTCACTCATAGTATCCTCTAATGATGTTTTGTATTTCTATTATGTCTGTTGTAATGTTGCCTGATTCATTGTGAATTTGATGTACCTGGTTCTTTTCTCTCTTGTTCTTAATTAGTCTAGCTAATGGTGTGTCAATCTTGTTTATCCTATATAGTTGCATGACTTTGGACAAGTTATTTCACCTATGTGGGCCTTGGTTTCTCTGTGAAATCAGGAATTAAAATAATCTCTCAGATTCCCTTTTGATGGTGAACTAGGTGATTTGATAATTTTGTGCCTCTGTGCCATGACCTTACTTAGTTGTCTTTCTTTTTCTTTTTTAATTTATTTCTTTTTTATTTACATTTAATAAGTGTACATCTGTACAGCACACAAAACTTTTTTTTGAGAACAAAGAGTATAGATTAGCCCAGTCAAAGATATTACCATATATATTATCATCACCAGATAATTTTTTGTATTCATGCCTTCTGTTTTGTTTTTCTTCTTTTTTCACATTATTTATTATTATTATTTTTTGTATATACTTTCAATCATATTGTTTGGCTTACAATGAGACCATTTCAATAGTGACGAGGTGTATGTGGAGGAGTGGGAGAAATGTGCACTTAGTTGTCTTTCAAAAGCACATCTTGCTGCTTTTCAAAAGCTTCATGAGGCCTTGTGTCTTTATAGGAACTAGGGTGTAAATGAACTGAGTTAAAATTGGCCCTAATATATTTTACTTCTAAAAGAAAAGGACTTGGGAGTCTATGAACTTAAAGCAGGTGTTTTTTTTGTTTTGTTTTTCCTTTAGTTTGAGACCTTCAGGTTGATTGGTATGGCAAGGGACTAGAAAGAGAATGTTTGGGTGAAAGTGAGCAAAATTATTATATGCACTCTGTTTCAGTAAAATGCGCACAGACCTGGTAAAGTAGAGTGATATTAGAGTGGAAATGAGCTAACCTGCACTGAGATAGGCTGGAGACCAAGCTCTCTGATTCTCGATCATTTCCTACCCCAAAACTAGTGTGGCCTGGGAAATGACTTTTACTTCTCTGAGTTTATTTTACTAAGTGACCAATAATTTCAAATTCTGATACTTCTAGATTAATGTCCTATGTGGTTAAGAGGTGCCTTTGAGACTGGAATCCTTTCTTGAGCATCGCTGTTTTGTAGTTTTACATCCTGAACTTGACCTTTCAGGTGAGGGGCATGTGCTGTGTCACAGGCTACCCTTTCCTATGGTAGCTTTGCTGTTACATTGCTTTGTATTCCTATTATTTCTACTGACTGCTAAAATGGGTATCCAGGTGTGCACAGAATGCTCAGGAGTCCATGTGTCAGACAGGATAGAGTGCAGTAATTGTATAACCTTAGCCTAACCTTAGATTGGGCTCTGTGCTTTGACAACATAGCTTGGTAGTATATAAATCTTTCTGGCATCCTTGCCACATTGACATGGGACTTACTGAGCATATCCTGTATGCCACACAATGTGCTTGCCACAGCATGACCTGGCTGGACATGGTCACCTACATGGAGCTTGGGTCCATATACAATTTACAGGAAGTGAAACTCCTAATTCTTTTCATGTGAACTGCTGCAAAGCGAGATTTTTCTCAAAAGAAGCTTAACTGTTATTTAAAATGTATGTTAAAATTCTTTTTAAAAAAACTGTATAAATTTAGGATCTTTTAAAATATCCATTCAGTTTTCTATGATATTTCAGAAACATGTGCAAACAACTGAAATTACAAATCTGGTATGGTCATGCATTGCTTAACCATGGTACTATGTCCTGAGAAATGTGTTGTCAGACAATTTCATTGTATGAACATCATAGAGTATTCTTGCTCAAATCTAGATAGTATATAGCCTACTACACACCACAGCTATGTGATATAGCCTATCATAATCTTACAGGACCACTATAAGTGGTCTTCTATTGACTGAACCACTTCTATGCGGCATATGGCTGTATAATTATCTGTTTTGGTGATGTACTGGGTATGTTATGGCAGTGTCATAAGATTATAATGGAGCAGGAAATATTCCATTGTCTAGTGACTTAGCCATCCTACTACTGTAGCCTAAAGCATTACTCATATTTGTGTTGCTATTGATATAAACAAACTACTGCATTGCCAGTTGTATGAAAGAATCAAATACAATTATGTATAGTACATAATAGGAGATAATGATAATAAACAACAGTGTTACTGATTTATGTATTTATTATACTATTTTTTAATTATTATTTTAGAGTGTGTGCTTACTTATAATAAAAAAAAGTTCACTGTAAAAAAGTATGCCATCTTAGGTCATTAGCAATCTCATAAGTCTCATATTTACTCTGTCTTTTGATTGCATCATTTTCTCTTGTGCTTGATTTAACCACTCAAGAGGTTCATTCATGACTTCAAAGGATTTGCCAAAGATGAGGAGGTTCCAGAGATTAAGAAAGCTATAGTTGAGATGACACAACCTTAACTGGGTACTTAAGGATAACACCGAGGAACTCCTAGAAGGGATTCTTGAGGAATTGACTGATGAAGTTGTGGAACTGGTACAGGGATGTATAGGTGAACAAGAGGGAAAGAAAAGAAAACGTCAGGTTCTGGCGAGGCAGTGGTGAAAACGGAACCTTTTTATATTGATGGTGGGAATGTAAATTAGTACAACCTCTGTGGAAAACAGAATCCTACAAGCTAGAATTATAAAACCTATAACTAGAACTTTCACATGACCCAGTAATACCACTCCTTGGTATTTACCGAAGGATAGAAAAGACTCCGTTGGAAAGACACTTGCATATATATGCTTATTACAACTTTATTCACAATTGATAAGACATGGAATCAACCTAAGTGTACAAAAACTAATGACTGGGTTGAAAAGTCAGCTATAAATAGCATTGAGACCGTACCATTTGATTCAAAGTGGATGAATATAGAAGACTTAATGTTAAGTGAAGTGAGCCAGACTTTGAAAGATACACATTGTATATCCCCAATCAACATGTACTGAATGTTTGCACTCTATGGCAGAAATTGAAAGATCCAAAGATATGATAATATAGAGGATAAATATAGCTACCAGAGACTGTAAGGGAGAGGTGTGGGTGGTAGAGTGAGTGGTAGAGAGTGGGTGGAAGGGTCAAAGGAAAAAAACAGTTAACAGACAACAGAATGTTAAGTTCTCTGTTGAAAAAAGTTCTGCAATTTTTGCTTTATAAAAATAAAGATTAGGAGCCAGCAGGTGGCATCGTGATTGAGGCTCCGTACTCCCACATGGCCAACTGTGGTTCAAGTCCTAGATTTGGCAGCTTGCTTTTTCACTTTCCCTTTTTTTTCTCTTTCTATCTCTTTCTGGTCAAATTAAATAATACTAAGAAATAAATTAAATAAATTAAATAATTTTTAAAGAAAAAAATTTAAAAAAGGAAAGAAAAATAAAATGAAAAGGAAAATAAAATAAAAGAAAAAGATCTCCTAAGAAACTTCACAGCTACAGGTTTAGCAGAGGCTTTTGCAGACTTCCTTAAGCTCTTTAAAAGTTTAAAAACATGGGCCCTGCCACCCCAACACCAAAAAAGTTTCATTAATAGAGAAATGTTCCTGGTACATTTTCTGCCTAAAAGCAAATCTATTATAGAAGAAAGAAATAACCAAACAAAACACCACGGATATAGCTATGAAAAGAGTGACACCTTCTCATAAAGAGCCTCAGTCAGGCAGTCCTTCAGGAGGTATTCCAGAGCAAGGCCTGATTACCACGGGAGATGGTAGCTCCATGTGTGCTGCGGCTTCCCCTGAAGACCTTCTGGTGGCAGACAGTGCTATTGATGATCCTGACCCTGTGCAGGCCCAGGACAGTGGGCATGTTTGTATCTTAGTTTTTAACAAAAACATTTAAAAAGTGAAAAATAAACATTTTAAAATAGAAAAGAGCTTATAGATTAAGGATATGAAAGGAAAAATCTGTTTGTATAGGTGTACAACATTTGTGTTTTAAGCCATGTGTTATTTCAATAGAGTCAAAAAGATAAAAGCAATTTAAGTTTATAAAGTATAACCTTAACTTATTATAGTAAGTTAAGATTAATTTATTATTGAAGAAATAAATTTTTAAAAATAAAATCAGTGTAGCCTAAGTGTCAGTGTTTTTAAAGTATACAGTGTGTACATTGGTGTCCTGGGCCCTCACACTCACTCACCGTTCATTCACTAACTCACTCAGGGCAAGTTCTGGTCCTGAAAACTCCATTCATAATAAATGCCTTATACTGGTGTACCATTTATTTCTTTTATATTTGTTTTTCTACTGTACCTTTTCCATGCTTAGATATGTTTAGATACACAAATACTTATCATCCTGTTGCAGTTGACTAGAATATTCAATCTGGTAACATGTTGTACAGGTTTATAGCCAAGGAACAATAGGCCATACCCATATTGCTTACATGTGAAGTATTTAAGTTCATGACCTAACAAGGAAATTGCTTAATGATGCTTTTCTCAGAATATATGCCTTGTTAAGCGATGTGTAACTGTACGTACGTAGATTATATAAGTAATGAAAAAAAGTGTGGTGCTAGAGAAACCTAATGAAGAGATAGATATTGACATAGTTGTGACTGAGTGACCTCTGTGACTACCCTTTCTTTCCTGAGACTGGAACTATCCATTTATTGTGCAGAGGGAACGCTCTGGGAAGGCCATGGATGCTATAACTAAAGCTTCAAGTCTGTTTTTTGGAGAACCTATGGTAATAACAAAGAACAAATATATCATTAGTAGTTATGGTTCAATTATTTATGTAGCACAGGTCAGGGGTTGTACTAAGCACTTGGTAGATAGCATCTCATTTGCTCTTCATGACAACTTTATGAAGTAAATATTAAATCCATTTTATACATGGTAAAACTAAGACTTGAACAGACAAAGAGACATGGCTTGTTGGTGGCAGAGCTGGAATTTGTTCCCACTTTATCTGACACTAACCCAATGCTATTAAATAGTATATATGATCTTAAAATACTGTATACCAAATGGAGGCCATAAACTAACACTTTCATTGCCAGCTCGTCAAATACAGTACTATCACAATAATTTGATAGCAGCCATGATTCTTTCTACTTCATATGTCAGTATCATGGGCATGAAAGTTATTTCAAATGAGAGAAATTTTAATGTATGGACACATGAACATATTCACTATTCAAAGTGTTTTCAGTGTTGAAATGTTCCTACACACACAGCTCTCTGTCCTGTGTTGACTTGGAAGGTGTAAGAAAAATGCTGGTGGTGTGAGTCAGCACTGAGGAGCTCCTGGACCTTCTTTAGACACCTCACGTTTTGCTATCCATAGAAGTTTACTTCATTGTGAGAGATGATTACTAAGCCCTCCCTAAGTCTTTTTCTCTCCCCCCACACACATTTTATTGATTCACAAAATACCTTAAGCTAAAAATATGGACAAAACAAAAATCTAGTTACAAGTACACTGTAATTTCCTTCTGAAACATTTTTTAAAGTTAACTAATATACATTCATTCCATGAGCATCATCACAGCATACAAAATGTGATTTCCCATCCAGAATATACTGCATAGTAACTTAGTCATACATGTTATTGTCAATAATTTTCTATTTCTAGTTTCACATATATATATGTGTGTGTGTGTGTGTGTGTGTGTGTGTGTGTAAACCCTATTTCTGACCCTCTGCCATTTCCCACACTATCTCAGGTGTCTACATTTGTTTTCCATTCCTTTTCCTCCCACATTTTATTGATTTCACAAAATTTCTTAAATGATATAAGTACTTTCAATAGCCAGTTTAGCTGGTATTGTACGTATCTGTGAATTCATGTCTGACTTTAGGCGTGAAACTCTGAGTAGAATGAATATGCTATAAGGTAGCACCTAGCTGACACTAAATAGCTTATTGTGGTCATTAAATAAGTATTTTTAAATATATTTTTTAACTTCAAGAACAGCAGTTTTAACTTTAATAAATCAAAGAAATGCTAAGGAACTTTGCTTAAAACTTAAAGCCAGGAAACAGGTTAGGATTCTGTTCAATTAGTAGGTACATGAATCTATCATCAGCTCAAGACAGGACTTGAATCCTTTAAACTGGAAAGCAAAGCCTAGAAGAAAATCAGCAATGTTTTTGTCAAAAGTCATAAAATGCTATTTCACCAGTTCAGTCTCATATTATTAATCTATCTTCGGTTGTGGTTCAATCTTCCCAATTAAATTCTGGGATATAATATTCAACTCCAGACTTGTTCCTATGATTAAGTTGGCCATTTTCTTAGTTTTTGAACTCTTATTTCTGTGTGTCTATATTTAATTTTTCTGGTATAGCAATCCCTTGAGAACTTCTTGGAGATCTGGTCTGGTGTTGGTAAATTCTTTCAGGCTTTGTGTATTTGAGAATGTTCTTGGCTTTTATTCCCATATGAAGGAAAATCTTGCCGGGTACAGTATTCTCGGTTGAAATTGCTTTTCCCTTAACACTTTGAATATATTTTCCTATTCTTTCCTTGCTTGCATTGTTTCCGATGAGAGGTCTGCTGTTAGCCTGATGGGATATCCTTTGTAGGTAACTTGATGTTTCTCTCTTGCCAATCTTAGTATCTTGTCTTTGTCTGTGGTTTTGGTCAATCTGGCTATAATGTGTCTTGGAGAAGACCTTCTTGGGTTGATTCTATTTGGGGTCCTTTGTATTTCTTGGGACTGAATTTTTCTTGCATGACTTCATGGAATAGATTATTAATGCCCTTATGAGTCTCTTCGCCTTCTGAGATACCAATTATCTGGATGTTTGGACGTTTGATGGTGTCTAGTATTTCTTGTATATTCTTCTTTTTTTAGGCAATTTTCTCAATCTTCATGGTGGATTTTTCTAGGCCAGCGATTCTGTCTTCTACATTTAACATTCGATTTTCTGAATGATCTAGCTTGCTTTCAATGCTTTCAAAGGAGCTTTTGACTTCCTGTATTATAGCCTCCATCTCTAACAGGTTCATTTGATTCTTTTTTAAAGTGTGTAATTCCTCCTTTAGATCTTGCAAGAATTTCCTCACCTCCTGGAACTTGTCATCTCCTTTCTCCTGCCTTTTCTGCAGTTCATTGTCTCTCTCTTCTCTTCCATATCTATTAGCTTCATTATTATGAATATTCTAAATTCTTTATCAGGTATTTCCATGATTTTTATCGACTGTCTGTGGATGAAGAGGAGTTATTCTTTTCCCATAGAGGAGAGGTATTTTCTTGCTTTTCCATATTTCTTGTGACCCTGCAGTGATTTCTAGTCATCTGATAGATGGTGCAATTTTTCTTAATTCTTGAAGTTCAATCTGAGCATTCAGGAGCATGCAGAAGGAGGTGATCTGGAATCTCTTTGCCGTTTCGTTTTATCGCTTTCTACAGCAGATTCAGTGGATATTGAGGAATATGTTAACTCTAATAGTATTTGGATATTTGGCTATGGTTCCCTTAGATCTGTCTAGAAATACAGTGAATGGAGATCGAGGAACAAAGTGATGAGATAAAAGAAAACAAATAAGAAAACAGAGAGAGAGAAAAAAATAGAGAGAAAAAGAAGGAAAAAAAACAAAAAATTTTATTTTTTCAAAAAAATAAAAAGTGCGGGAACCAGCAGTTAGCGTAATGGCTATGTCGCTGGACTCCAACGTAGTCGACCGCGGTTCGCGTCCCGGACCCGGTGGCTTAAAACTCACACTGGGCGCGTGTGCGTGCGTGCCCAAGATCCCGAGAGGAGAATGGAGGAGAAGGGATTGCGGCTTGACCATCCCCCCTGGGGGGTGATTTCTCGCTTTCTGTCTCTATGTCTCTCTCTGTCTGTCTGGCAAGTGCATGCGCCCTATAGCGAAAACCTCTCCAAAAAAATAAATAAATAAATAAATAAATAAAACATAAATAAAATTAAAAAGTGTGATGTGGTTGTGCGCCATGCGAAATGACTAGTTTTCAGCAGTAATGGAGGAGTTTTCTTCTGAAGGCCTGCCCCTTGCCTCTCCTAGAGGGGAGAGGGAGGTAAGATTATTAGCAAGATAAAGGAGGAACTGAAAGACAAGAGAATACTTTACCTTAAAAAATTTTAAAAAGGAAAAATTACAAAATAATGAGAAGACAGAGAGAGAGGCAGAGAGAGAAAGAGACAGAGAAGGCTAGACGGGCTCCCTACCACTTGAGTTTGGGGGCTGGAAGCTGAATTATCAGTAAAAAATTTTCATTTCTCTTTTTTTCCTGAAAGGACTAGTTCTCAGCAACAGTGGAAGAGTCTTCTTCTGAAGGCCTGCCCCTTGCCTCTCCATTCAAGTTTGAGGGCTGGAGGCTGAATTATTTCATTTCTTTTTTCCCTGAAATGACTACTTAAGTCCTTTCTATAGACTATGTAAAGGCTTTGAGGCAATTCTTTCTTTCTTTTTCATTTTCTTTTTTCTTTTTTTGAGAGGTTTTTGCTATAGGGCGCATGCGCTCACCAGAGACAGAGAGAGACAGAGAGACAGAAAGTGAGAAATCACCTCCCCCCCGGGGGGATGACCACGCTGCAATTCCTTCTCTTCCATTCTCCTCTCAGGATCTTAGGCATATATGCACACGTGCCCAGCATGAGTTAAGTCACTGGGTCCAGGACTCGAAAAGCAGTTGACTACATGGGAATCCAGCAACATAGCCATTACGTCAACTGCTGGTCCCGAGGCAATTCTTATGCAACTTATAGAATACCGGTTTTACATTTCCTTATAGCTGATAAAGTCACCTCAAATTTTGTAGCATTTTTCATTCTGTGGTCTGACAGACCTGTGCATCAGAATAGTGTTGTTGGAACTTCCCAACAGCACCATCCTAGATTCTTACCAACCAGATCTTGTGGCTGATGTCACCTGTTGAATTTCCAATCCCCCAGTGACCTTGGTGCCTCCTAGCTGCTAACAATCATGTGTTTTTGCTGCTGAGATACCACTGGTTTTTGCAAGTCACTTGGCTTCTTAGAAATGACATAGCTTTTCTAGATCTGTGAAGAATGTCTCTTGTAATTTTATCGGAATTGCATTAAACATGTAGATTAATTTGGGTAGGATTGCCATTTTTATTATATTGATTCTGCCAATCCAGGAACATGGGATGCCCTTCCACTTTTTAGTGTCCTTTTCAATTTCCTTTTTAAGATTTTGATAGTTTTTCCTTGTAGAGGTCTTTGACTGCCTTGTTTAATTTTATTCCTAAGTATCTTACAACTCTTGTGGCTATGATAAATGGAATTACCTGTGGGACACAGATAAGGTTTTTATCTGTTGACGAGGATGTGTATGGTGGTCTCAACTGGGCTGGACTGAGGTGTATATCATGCTGCGTAAAGTCCCTTCACAATCTAAATGATGTATAGTGATTTAATGTGTGAATAATAATAAAATAAATAAATAAATAAAATAAAATAAAAAATCCTGACATATCTGTAAGCCAGAAGCCGTGAGCCCAGATTATTATTAAGTGACTTGAGCAATGCTACCAAGGCATTTTCTTTGTTTCAGAGAAGATGGGGAATCTCACATCGTGTAGAAGCACAGTAAGATAATACATTAAGGGACACTTATCCTCTTAGTCCAATCCATGCCATAGAATGTATGATGATTGTGCTTACTGGGAAAGATACTTCCCCTTCATGCTGACTTGCCAGCTTCAGAATTCTCAGACATGCTTAATCATTCTGCCTGCCTCTGAAAGGGGAGATTGGATTGGGGGTGGGGTGGACTCCTGGAACTACCCAGCCATGCCACACACAATTTCTCATGCTGCTAGGAGGGGCTTGCTCACACCTGCAGCTTCTTGCTCTCACTGCTTGTAGGATTTCAGTACAGTGGTTCCCTTGTGTTCTGGGTGAGAGAACTTGGAGGGAAATGCCCAGGGGTCTGCATATGCTTTCAGAATGAAGTGCACATACTCCAGGGGTCCACTGCCTGTGAGTAGAAATATGATTGTCAGGGTGTTAAAGGATTGTGTGGTGTGGCAAATGAAAGTGAATTTGAGTCCTTGACCTTTGGAGACCAGACACTGATTCAGCAATAAAATAAAATGACTGTTTATTAATGGCAATTTAAGGCCAGGACCATTGGCCTCTGCTCTTTTGTATGTCACCATAAATTTAACATGGTCTGACATACTGTGGAGCAGAATAATAATAAAAAAGGCACATGGTGATATAGATTTAAAATTGTTCTTCTTATTCTTTTTTATTTGTAGAGTACTTTTATGTAACCTGAAGATAAAGGTGAGAGAGGAAGAGTCAGGCGTTTGTTTTCTTACTCTTGTAGTAATACATTATCGTTCATAAATGCTTGATGTCACCTGCCTAACTTGGGTGCTTCACTCATAAAGGCCAGTCTGAATGTCATTCCAAAGTTCCTGTAATTTTTTTTTTTTTAAGAGATTTTTCACTGTAGGGCGCGTGAGCTCGCCAGACAGACAGAGAGAAACATAGAGACAGAAAGCGAGAAATCACCCCCCAGGGGGGATGGTCACACCGCAATCCCTTCTCCTCCATTCTCCTCTCGGGATCTTGGGCACGCACGCACACGCGCCCGGCGTGAGTTTTAAGCCACCGGGTCCGGGACACGAACCGCGGTCGACTACGTGGGAATCCAGCGACATAGCCATTACGCTAACTGCTGGTTCCCGAAAGTTCCTGTAATTTAATTGATATTAGAGACATACAAATAATGTAGCTGATAGGAAAATGTAATTTTCCCTTCATCATAACAATAGATTAATTGAGGATAATATAATTATCTTGAGCTATCTTAAGTATCTTTACCCAGCATTATAGAACACCTACAGTGCTGAGGTACTGAATTAAAAACTGTTATTTGATATAAAGATGAGGTATCTCTCCTCAAGGCATTTTATTAACTAACTTTTCTAATTTGTACCAAGGTTGCTTAATGCTACTAACTCAGTGAGAGCTATACTAGTGCCATCTGTCCAAGGTTTTAACTACTTCTTTGGTGGAAATGTCTATTCAGAGCTCGAAGAACCACTGCCAGGCCAAATGATTAGAATATATCTGGCCAGCTGTTTGGGAAGGGTAGTCTCTGTGCTGATAGAGCAGTAGACCCATCTGTGCCTGGCAGACCCTGTCTTCACATACCTTAACATGGTTTTTAGTGATCTGTGTGCATGTGTGTGTGTGTATGTGCGTGTGTGTTTTGGAGAGGTTTTTGCTATAGGGCGCTTGCGCTCGCCAGACAGACAGAGAGAGACAGAGAGACAGAAAGTGAGAAATCACCCCCTAGGGGGGATGGCCATACCACAATCCCTTCTCCTCCATTCTCCTCTCGGGATCTTGGGCACGCACGCACAACAGGGTCCCATGTCACAATGCCCTCTATCCTAGCCTTTCAGCCACCCAGCATCACAAGCATGTGCACATACACTCTGCGTGTACAGACTGACCTAAGGACTGAGCCCTGATCTTCCATATGGCTTCCAGTATCACAGAGTGTTACATTACTACTATGCCTCCATGGCTGGGGTATGGATTATTTTTTGTAAGCAATGGAGATTAGCTTGAAGTCATTTCACCAAAAGTGATGATTAGATTTCTCTTTGTGTATGCAGGGTGAAGATCTCTGAGAAAATCATACTCAGAATTCAGAGTTGGGAAATTTGGCCTTTGTGTCTGCCATATCTTTAAACCCCAAGTAGGTTTTGCTGTGATGAGCTAGATTCTGCCTGTTTTCTACTTTATCTTTGTTAGATGAAATAATTACACTATTTCTTTTACTAGGGAAGTAACTTGGCCACCTCCATAACACAGATGAGACCATGCTTTTCAGGGAAGGGAAAGACATATGGGGTACCCCTGGAGATACTCTGTAAAATGCTTAATTGCCCTCTAGGGATCTGTCCTTGACTATAGATGATTCTTTACCATATCATTTGTGGTTATCCTGCCTATAGATTATTAAATAACCTTGCCTCTTATTTATTGCTGATACACACAGAAGACTTGGAGCTACTGACAGGTCAAACTATTAACCTATTAAATCTTATGTGTGACTTACATTCATAAAGGTTTCTCTCTGCAGCCCATATTTTATCATTTAGCTCTGGAACATATGCATTTTCATTGTATATTACAACATGAACCTTCTCTAGGCTAATTCATTTTTTAAAAGAATTACTTTATTTAACATTATTTATTTATTTTAATTTGACCAGAGAGGGACAGAACGAGAGAGAGAGAGAGAGAGAGAGAGAGAGAAAGAGAGAGAGCGAGCAAGCTGCCAGGTATGGGACTCAAACTGTAGTTGGCCATGTGGGAGTACAGCACCCTTAACCACCACACCATCTGCTGGCCCCTAATTTTTTTTTAATAGATATTTTCCCCATAGAGCATGTGTGCTCGCTGGAGAGACAGAGAGACAGAAAGCAAGAAATCACCCCCTGGGGGGATTGCCACACTGTAATCCCTTCTCCTCCATTCTCCTCTGAGAATTTTGGGCACATATGCAAACATGCCTGGTGTGATCTTTAAGCCATGGGTCTAGGACACGAACTGTGGTCAACTATGTGAGAGTCCAGTGACATAACACCATCTGCTATTCTCTCTAGGCTAATTCTTAATAGAGTATTTCCTTTTTGGATTAGGAACAGCTTGGACCATTCACAAGAATAATAAAACATTATGGTGGAAAAAAAGGGAAAATTCCCCTTTACAGAAAAAAAAAATCAGTTAATATATGTAGAAGAATTGAGGAAAATAGAAAAATCATCATTAGAATCCCATAATGATAATTGCTGTGTATAAATCATTAGTGGCTGGTAAAATCAGTGACAGTGAAGGAGAAAAAGGTGTACGTGAACAGTCTTAAAGTATCTTCTCAAGTAAAAGTATTTATTAATTACAAAAAGAAAATAGTAGCTTTACAGTAAAGGAAAATGGCAGATACCAAGTACTTAAGATCAACATCAGCAGTAATAAACATATCCACATTTTGTACCCTTGGACGTGATGTGCTGAGAAGGGATATTTTCTCTGTTATTCTTCCCAATAATACATAATCTTAGTCTAATCATAAAATACTACCAAAACTCAAATTCAAGGACAGTTTACAAAATACCAGACTAAAATGTTTCAAAAGTGTCAAAGTCCTAAAAGCAAGGAAAGATTGAGGACCCTTCACAGCTTGGAGGAAATGAAAGAAACAGGATAACTAAATGCAAAGTGGGATCCTAGCATGGATTCTAGAGTAGAAAAAGGGTACTATTCAGAAAAACCAGAGAAAGCCGGATAATGTCTGTAGTTTAGGTAATAGTATTATCCCAGTGTTAATTTCTTAGTTTTGATCATTGTACTGTGACCATCAGATGGAACCATTAAAGAATTCTGTTTTTGCAACTCTTCTGTAAATATAAAATTCTCTTGAATTTAGAAAAAATAATGAGTATATAAACCCTAATTGACAATTTTGCTATAGTTTATGTAGTCATGCTTGATCTGCATTAATGGGTGAAAGGAGAGCATATAGAATGTCCAAAATTACAGAAAATGACTTTACATTGGACTTTGGAATACGGTGTATACAAGTTTATTTTCTCCCTTTCTCAGATTTGTCTTATGATTAGGCTATTAAACTATGAGGCAAGATTATATGGATTGGATTCTAGGAAGACTGAACAACCTTATTAGCTATAAGAAATGGAAATCTCTTTCTAAAAGGCTATCTTGATTTTAGTGGATGATGTTTTACTCATGGAAAGCAAAGATTTAGCACAAAATACCAGAATGGATTTGGTAGAATATAGCATCTAACTCCTACAATTGGAGTACTGTAGGGTACATTCTCATGGAGGCTATTTATTATAAGCCATTTATTATAAGCAAATCTTTATAGATTATTTAAGGACAGAATCAATCTTTCTTAGTCCTTATCTTATAGCTTTGTCATTAACAAGTGCTCTATAAGTAACAAAGCATTTGCCATTAGACTAATATGTTACTACTTCCAGGTATAATACTTAGATTTTTTTTCTTTATAAGGCTCCTGAAGACACATTTGCTTCATATTAAAGAGCAGGTATTTCATGTACTATTGTAAACCAGTGAATAGGATATTCTGGTTGAAATTTCTAATGCAAAGCTCTAACAATCTACACTCAGTCCTTGAGTTAGTGAGTGTTTACTCAGGGTAACTCTCCTTGACAATAGTCAGAGAAGTGACATGATATTGCCTCAGTTACTGCATTGTCTGCCACTTCTCCATATATGCTTTATTTTCTGGACCCGTCACATTGCCTGCTGTTCCCATAACATGGCATGTCTTTTATACCCAGTTTCTCTTTTGTTATTTCTTACTACTCTGTTGTTTCTTATCCTTTAAGTATCTTCACCTTCTCTTTCTAAACAATTCCTGATTATCTTCATCAGCACTTAGGTCAGAAAATATTTCCTCTGTGAACTCTTCCCTGGCACTAAGACCCCATGATTCTCTATAATAACATTGACTATGACATTTATATTTGAATGAAGTTAGTTAATTCATTCTCTCATTCGTTCATATGATACTAGCAGTGAGAGGCAGACAGGACCCCTGATATTATGGGCCTCTTTTCTAGAAGGGGTGGCAGACTTAGCAAGTTATACAATTAGGGCATGCAATCATGAGAAGATGATTTACTTACCTATTTCCATTTCTAGATTATGAGCTCTTTGCTCTGGATTTATTCTGTCTGTCTGTCTCTCTCTCTCTCTCTTTTTTGGTTTTGCTTTTGGTAGCCATAAAAGATGATCTGTACATTTCATGTACTAATGTACCAGTTGGCACATGGTCATATGGTTGATCCTTTTGCTTTTAGCAGCTTCTCAAATTTTGGTTTTTCATCTATGAACTGAGCCAATCAAAGGAATACTACTATCAAGCTCTCTCCTTCCCAGCTTCCTGGAAATGTTCCTTCTTTCTTCCAGTACATGGTGAGGGTAACAGGGCAGGATCACAACAGACTGTGTATCAGACAGGATTCTTCATATAAGCAACAGACGCTGCTAACAGGAAGGGCTCCACTTGACACTTGCAGTCTGATATGTCTAGCTCCATGTCAAGCTCAGGACAGTGCACTGGGTGGAGCATGCAACCTGGCTGCAAATGAGGCTGGAACCCAGTGCTGTATTTGTATTTTCATTTCCTATTGTGAAGGGGTTCCACTTCTCATTGGACCTGTCAAGTAGAGAAGGAAGGAGGTTCTAAGCTGTGTAAGCAAAGAGAATTTTAAATGTTTATCACTCCCTGAAATGCAATTTATTTGCTGTTTGTTTACTATTTTGTTTATGCTGATAGAAGATTTGGACAAAGTAACATACAGTCGTCCCTAGGTATCCATAGGAGATTGTTTCCAGAATCTCCCATAGATACCCAAATCCACCAATGCTTAAATCTCTTATACAAAATGGGGAATAATACTTGCATATATCTACATACGTCCTGCTGTATACTTTAAATAATTTGTAGATTGCTTTTAATACTGAATGAAATGTATTAGAAAAATACATCATGACTTACCCAATGACCTAATAAATATTTGTTATACTATATTTTTAAAATTTCGTAATAATTTTATTATTGAATTGTTATTTAAAATTTTTTTAATCTGAATATTTTCAATCCATGGTGGGTAGAATTGGCAAATGAAGAAGCTGCAGATATGGAGAACTGACTATGTTTAATAGTTGAGCTTTCTGTGAACTGAATTTCTTCTTGTAACCCTATTTCTTTTTTTTCTTTGGAGAGGTTTTCGCTATAGGGCGCATGCGCTCGCCACACAGAGGGAGACATAGAAACAGAAAGCGAGAAATCACCCCCCAGAGGGGATGGTCATGCCGCAATCCCTTCTCCTCCATTCTCCTCTCGGGAGCTTGGGCACACACGCACACACGTTCGGCATGAGTTTTAAGCCACTGGGTCTGAGATGCGAACTGCGGTCGACTACATGGGAGTCCAGCGACATAGCCATTATGCTAACTGCTGGTTCCCTTGTAACCCTATTTCTAATGTGATCAGGCATTTGTAGTAATTTTCTAAGAATCTTTTACAAAAAAGATAGCATGGTAGAATGTGATTTGAGAAAAAGGATAGTCCCTTCAGAAGAATACAGAAATTGCATCTTTAGAGATCTGGGAATTCTATTCAGTCACTCAGTAAATCAATAAAATTTAGTGGCTACCCAGTGTTCAATGAGCACTAAAAGTTGCCGTGTAATAATTTGCATTGTTTAATAAGTTTTTCAAAGAAATTTTATATCTTATTTCTATGAAAGAATATAGTTGACATATGAAAAAAATCACTGGGGAAAAATAGTCATAAAAGATTGTGTGCATCCAAGGTTTGAGAGTCTTCCAAGATTGCAGGTTGAGAGGACAGGTCTGTGGGGCTACCAAGTGGTGGTTATGGAGCTGGACTCCCACATGGCTGATCTTAATTTTAGCCCTGTACCTGGCAGCTTGGAAATCATGCTAGGAATGTGTGCATATCCAAAAGGACAGGTCTGTGTTAGGATCTTATCTTTATCTCCATAGTGCTTTGCTCACTGTGGGTGGTCTTTTCTGTTGGACTCTACAATGGCCATTAGGCCCGTGGTGACCTGCAGGTCACAGAGCTGAGAAGAGGGTTGACTAGATTTTTCATAAAAAGATGAAGCTGATGGAAGCTGTTAGATGGAAGGAATACTAAAGGAGAAGTAATAGGCACAGGAGGGTAGCAGCTTGGGAGATAGGGCTGTGGCCTA
>NW_006203430.1:7983022-7992384 GCF_000334495.1 Tupaia belangeri chinensis
GGAATGCCATGGCCATCCAGCAGGATGTAGGATATAATTAGGAAATCGATGCTGATGATAGTTTAAAGTTAAGTTTAATGCTATAAAGATGTTCAGGTAAGCCAGTGGTGTGGTAGATAAGGCAGCTGGATCCCATATGGCTGACTTAGAAGTTTAAGTTCTAGAACCTGGCAGCTTAGAAAATGTGTCAGACACATGTATATGCATGCCCAAAATCCTGAAAGGAAGAAGAAATGAAGAAGGGATTGTGATGTGACCATCGCCTATTGGGAGCTCTTCCTCACTTTCTCTCTGTCTCTGTTTGACTCTCTCTCTATTTCTCTTTGTCTCTCTCTGGGGAGTGCATGTGCCCTCTGGCAAGTTTTTAAAAAATGTCTTTAAAAATCATCAAATTTAGTCTCTCTTTCTTTTCTTTCTTTATTATTTTCTTTTTCTTTTTCTTTTTTTTTCAACATGTGGAATCCAAGGTCCCAAGAGTTTCAAGTCATACCCTTTTTAGCAGAGCTGGTGCTGGAAACCAGAGTCCTAACCCTCAACTTGAGTCTAGGTTCTGCTATGCATTGACTGTTCTGAACTGTGGCAAGTCATGATCCTCAGCTTCCTCGTAAAATGGGCTCAGCCATGTTCAGTAATGCCTTTTGTGGTTTACTGTGGAGCTTCCATGGGATAATGACCCTTGGCCCTTTGCACAGTCATCATTGTGAATGCTCAGGATCACAGGGCTCACCAGTCAGAACTTGGGCCAGCCCTAAACCTCTTCAGGTTCTTATCCTACCCCCCTACCCCACTCCCTACCCTCTGCCACAAATGATGTGAATGAGATTATCCCAACACATCACCTTTTGAAATCCCGGTTGTGTTCACAGTTTCCTTTTCCAGCAGTAATAGTAACTTTGGTTTTAGTGGTTTGTGGTTCCACCTTCACTTGTGGGTTCATTATCTTATTTGATGCATGAGGTCAGCAGGGCTCATTATCACATCCCTGCTGTACAGACAAATAATGAAAACATAACTCATCAAGGAACCACTCTTTTAATTATGTGCTAGCCCAGGGAAAGGTCTCTGCCTACTACAGACTGGCTGTGTTTCTTGGTATGATGTGTGTGCCTTAAAACATCTGTGCTTCTATCTAGTAATATAGGAATTCATTTACCTGTCTACTTATTCAAAAATTTTACTTGTTATTTGCAAAAATGTTTTATACTATAGCAAACAAACAAACAAAACTAAGCTGGCTTCTTTGGGAGGAAAAATATGAACAATATAGGAGTAATTCTTTTACAGAACTCTTAGCAAAAGGGAAAACAAATTTATTATGATAGAAGTATCATGAGTAGTCATAGCATATACTTACACAGTATTCCCTAGGCCACACTATTCTTGGTGCTTTCTATTTATATTATTTCAATTAATCTTTATAGCAACCTGTTTCTAGGGAAGTACTATTTCTGTTTCCTTTATATAGCCAAGGGTACTGAAGCACAGAGAAGGCAAACAACTTGCCAAAGGCTGCATAGCCAGTAAGTAGCAGAACCATGCTTCAAAATCCAAACAATCTTGCAACATCATCTACTTTTAGTCATTGGACTACACTGCCTCTGAAATCAATTGTTACATTAGGAAAATGAAGGCAGATAATTCTGAGTGGGAAATGATTTGTAGCTTGAGATTCCATAGTTCATATGTAGGAGACACTCAGCCAAGATCTGGCCAAGATTTGGAAGTTAGAAAAATATTTTTAAAAATGTATTTGCATAAGTTAATTCATTCTCTCTCAAGTTTACCTGCTATAATTCACAAGTTTTGTACAAAAATCGAATACAAAAGTAAGTTATTTTAAAAAAATGATTTCTTCTACTTCGGTGTGGTGTCTCAACCCTTCTCTTTATTTCTTTGCAAATATCATGATTTGATGCTTTGATGCATTTCAGACCACATAATCATGTCCCCGTTATAGTGGCCTGGAGCTCCCAGTGATCCTTTTTACTCAATTAATTTGTTATTGGTAAACTTGTGAGTGTCTGTGTTTCTTTTTTCTACCTTCTTTGCTATACATTTTATGATACACCAAATTCTGACAACCACTGGGCTACAGGTCTGTACACAGTCCCATGTATTGAAAAGAAGAGAAGTGCTAGAAATGAAAGACTTCCCAATTCTTTTTTTTTTTTTAAGAATTACTTTTTAGAATTTTATTTAATATTATTATTATTATTTGACTAGAGAGAGGGAAAGTGAGAAAGCAAGCCACCATATCAGGGACTCTAACCGTCATCAATCATGTGGGAGTCTAGCACCCCAACCATCATGCCACCTGCCCACCCAAGACTTACAAATTCTGAGGCTTGCCTCTTGAAAGTACCAATGGCCCTGGAAGCATGGCTTCAGTGAACATTCAGGAATGCTGTGCCCACACTGAATCCTGGCGCTTGCACTCCTCAGCTTGTCATGTGAGACCCTCACAGGCTGGTTCCGTTCTCCTTTTGAAGCCTCTTATCTAATTAGATTCTCTTCCAACTCCCAGCCTGGCCCTGGCTGTGGAGTATACTCATGGTATCTAAAGCAGGCTCCTTGGTACTGTCCTCCATGTGGGCACTGCCATCTCTGCCTGGGCACTTGCCTTTAGGGACTGCCTTGGTACTGTCTTTATAGGGCCTCACATAATTCCAGGGACCCATAAGTCCCTATTCTTTTCCTGTCAGGTTCACTTCTGAGATACAGAGTTTTATGCATTGGATCTGGCTTGAACCAGGCCTCTTGCAGGTCATCCTTCCTGCCTGATGATGCTTTGCTGCCCTGGAATCTCTCTGTGTGTTTTCTGTCTCCAGTCTCATCTCTAATGGTTTTAGGGTCTTTATTCCATTGTAAGTACTGTTGCTGTAGATAGCTCTCGGATTTTTTATCTTCAACCTTCAAACAACTTCCAAGCAATGAGCTTTTGTACATCACATGTTGAGACACATAAACTACCTTTGGGATGCAAAGTTCAAAGTTATGAACAATAGCTAATGAACAAAAATTTTGAGCTTTGGTTTGCTGGCACTTCTTGTCAGCAAATAGTCTAGTTCCCAAAATATTTGTTCAGTAAATATTCCAAAATATTTATGTAGTGCTTACCAAGGGCAAGGCATTGTTCCAGATGATAGAGTGCTAAGCTGATTGCATGTGATTTCCACCCTCAGGGAGTTTTCAGCCCAGCCACCACCTTTAGACCTTATGCATGGGCTTCAAAGTAGAAAGAAGAAATTTTGTATAAATGAAAGAATGAATTATTGAATTCACTAGTGGTTTGATTTTATGACACAGAAAAACTTCTTCATGTACTTTTATCAACATCAAAGTTTGTAGGAAGCACAACAGTTGGGATGTATTTTATTAGCTTTTCAAATGATCTTGAGGCTTTATTTATAGAATCATTAAGGTCTGAAGGGGGTCCCGTAAATTTTGCAGCTGTACTCTGTTGCACTTTACTGGGAACATTATATGCTATAATGGCATTGGGCATTTGAGGATCCACATAGGTTTCGAGACAAGGGCCACTGTACATGGGGATGTACAACGCCGTATATTCATTGATGTCTAATCTTTGTGTCATTTTCAACATATTGTACAATGCAAATGATGATTCAGATAGGAAAGCAAATAGTTTGGATGTCATTAAGCCAAAGTTTGGATTATGGTTTGGCCCACACTTAATTGCAGATCAAATATTGTATATCTGAAAGGCTTTAAATGCTTTACATAAAGATATACCTTAATCCTTAAAATAGTCCCATGAATAGATATTATAATTTTATAGGCATGCATACTGTGACCTTGAGAAGTTAAGTAACTTGTACAAAGTTACACAAATATTAAATGGTTGCAATCTGGACTAGCACCATAGCCTGGTGGTTAAGGCATCTGGATCCCACATAGGCAACCATGTGGGGTGAGTCCCAGAGCTGGTGGCTTGAGAAACACTCCTGGTGTGTGTGTGTGTGTGTGTGTGTGTGTGTGTGTGTGTATGCTGTGCATGTGCCCAAAATCCTGAGGGGAGGGAGACATGGAGTAGAAGAAATTGTGGTATGACCATTCCCCATGAGGTGTTTTCTACTCTCCTTCTTCCTCTCTCTGGTGAGTGCATACACTCTCTAGCATGAAAAGAAAGAATGAAAGAAAATAAAAGAAAAAAAAGTAAATGGTTGCACCAGGATTTGATCTTAAGCAATCTGATTCTGGTGACACTAGAGTGTATGTATAGAATATAATTTCTCCCTTCCTTGGACCTGAAATTTCTCGGCTCTAAAATAAGGAAGTTTGGGAACTAGCAGCTGGCATAATAGCTATGTCACTGGACTCCCATGTAGTCACCCGTGGTTCGAGTCCTGGACCTGATGGCTTAAACTCACGCTGGGCGCATATGTGTGCATGCCTAAGATCCTGAGGGAGAATGGAGAAGAAAGGATTGTGGTGTGGCCAATCCCCCGGGGGGAGATTTCTTGCTTTCGGTCTCTCTGTTTCTCTCTCCCTTTCTGGCGAGCGCATGCACTCTATAGCAAAAACCTTTCAAAAATGAAATAAGGAAGTTGGTTTATGAAATCTTTAGAGTCTCTTCATCCCTAAAATTCTTTCATCTTTGACTTATCAGGTGGTAGAAGACCCCTTGATACACTTGTATGGGCATGTTCACACAAGCTCCACTTAGACATAATTAGGTGGTTTCACTGAAAGGCATGCATTATACAAAGATTGCATGTATCAGTACTATGAATGAGGTTAGAATTTTTGTACTATTCTGCTTGTACTTTCAGAGACGAAACAACTGTTTGTCCCTTATTAACTGGATATCAGACTTTGTGGTTGTAACTGGAAAAAAAAGATACAATATTAAGAACCTTTTTCAAAGAGGAAGTTCTTGGTACATAGCCTGGTGGAGCATGGAATGTCTTTTTTTAATATTTCAGTTCTTCACAGAAGTAAAGAACATGGTCCCTAATTAAAGATAAGCTTCATGGGGGTCAGAAGGTGGCATAGTGATTAAAGCCCTGGACTCCTATGTGGTTAACTGCAGTTGAGTCCTGTACCCAGTGGCTTGAAACTCAAACCAGGTGCATGTGCGTGTGTACCTAAATTCCTAAGAGAATGGAGGAGACGGGATTGTAGCATGGTGGGTGATTGTCTTCCCATGGTGGGTGATTTCTCACTTTCTCTCTCTCTCTCTGTCTCTCCAGTGAGCACATCCATCCCGTAGCAAAAATCTCTCTAAAAAAATAAAAAGATAAGCTTCACAAAAACATATTTGAGGTTGGTGGCAGATTGTGTAAAAGTGACAAAGAAGAGGTAGTTTTCTTTATTAGAAATAAATGATCATAAATAGTAGATAAATATAAGTAGTAGAACATAAATTGAAAGCTGCTCATGTTTGATTGTCCAGAATATCACATACTACATTGTTGCTATTGTTCCTGAAACCTCACTCTAAGGTAAGCAATAAAGTTGAGGTTTATAGGAAGGAAGTTGTAATAATCATAGAAAATAAAATAATATTACCACCAGTAAAAGATGTTAACACTAATAACAGCTAGCACCTAATGAATCTTACTTTTGCCAAGATATTTTGGTTTGTGTGTGTGTGTGTGTGTGTGTGTGTGTATTTTAGATAGGGTCGCACTGTGATGCCATCTTCTTGCCTCAGCCTCTGAGTGGATGGCACATTCCTGGGTCTCCCATGTAGCCCCAGCCTCCTGCAATGGCTCCCCCCCATTTGCACCACTATGGCTGGATCCTGGCTCTTTAGACAGGGTTTTCCTATATTGCCCATGCCAACCTCAAGTTCATAATCCTTCTTCCCCAGCCTCTCTGAGTTCTGGGATTGTAAGAGCTCACCACCACACCTGGTCTTTAGGTTGAACTGGGCCTAAAGGCCTCCCATATGGACCCATCCTGTAGCCACACTGTCTTAGCATGTGCCACCATAAATGGATTTGTATTTTTTTATGAATTTGTTTCAATGTACATTTAGGACTCAGATTCTATTCCACATATATCTCACTTATGTCTATTACTGTTGCTGTTTTATAAATTTGTTCATGGAAATAGTATTGAGAAGACCTCCCTGATTGGTTGTGAAATGTAATCAAAATTCAATTCCAAGTTTATTAGTGTCTTTCCTCCCTCCAGTAATGTGGACAAATATGACATATTAGAGTTCGAGAGGAGAAAACTAAAGAGTAACCTCAGAACCATGTTCAGAGGTATGAAAGATTACTTAAGGTAGATGTGACCAGTGATTTCTGTCTTTATTAAGGACAGAATAAGGTGGAATGCTGTTAGTTTCCACAGTTGCATTCAACTGGAATGAGGACAAATGTGAGTTGTCCATATAGGAGTTAATAGCATATAGGATGAATACATTGTTCTCATCTTTCCCAAGTGATTTTCTTTCTCACTGATCTGGCTTTAGCTGTAGCAATAGAGAACAAGTCTTTGAAGTGGGGCATTGATAGTGTTTGAGTTCTGTCTGTCAGAGCCATGGGATGGAGGGCAGAAGGGAAGGCCAGTAAGACTGAGATAGATTCAAGCCTGAGGTTGGGAGACCAAGATTACGTGATGGTCAGACTGAGGAGCATAGTGATCTAGTGAGAAGAGACTTGGGGACAAATGACCCAGAGCAACAGGATGCTTAGAGCTCCTGGCTGCTGAATGATCAGATCCCACTCTACAAAAGGAACAAGCTCCCAACAGGCTATGCCTTTGGGGAAGGATCGAACAGAAAGACAATTCATTGTTTATTTTAGAAAGTAAGAATTTTATCAATAGTATTCCATTCAAGAGGATGACTTTTTTTTTTTTTTTGCTATAGGGTGTGTGTGCTCGCCAGACAGACAGAGAGAGAGACATAGAGACAGAAAGTGAGAAATCACCCTCCAGGGCGGATGGCCATGCTGCAATCCCTTCTCCTCCATTCTCCTCTTGGGATCTTGGGCACGCACGCACATGCGCCTGGCATGAGTTTAAGCCACCGGGTCCGGGACGCGAACCGCGGTCGACTACGTGGGAGTCCAGCGATATAGCCATTACGCTAACTGCTGGTTCCCAAGAGGATGGCTTTTAAGACTGATTCTGGTTGTTAAGTTATTTTTAAGACTTTTAAGTCTACCAGAAATATTTTCTTTTTGTTTATTGGAGAGATAGGAAAAGAAGTTCAGGAAATCCTTACCCTGGCCCATGGTACTATAAAGAAATTCTTTATGAAAGGCCTGAAATGGGTATGTTTACCCATTTGACTTTGTGTTGCTTGAGATTCCAACCTGGCATAAGTTGTCAGAAATAGGTAGTTTCCCTCCAATAAAGTAAGAACTATGTATAGAATGGAATTATAAATCCCATAGCTCTCCCAGCCAAGGCCAGAATTGGTTCTATATCAGCGTGGTGCTCAACCTCCTGGTGACACTTAAGTAGACCCACTCAACTTTCCTTTCTCTGAAGTACAACATACGAGAGAGAGCGTGGCCATAGCTTTGTGCCCACTCTGACCCCTGGCCTTGAACTTGATTAGTTATGAGATTCAAACTATTAAGTATCTGAATGTCTCCATCTCCAGATGAAGACTGACTAACAGTTTACCAAAAAACTCTCCTTATTTTGGGGCATAGGGCATTCTCCTTGAAGTAGACTATCCTACTATCCATTTAAAAGCATAGAAATGTCATCTCAAAATTCCAGCATGGGGACCAGCAGTTAGTGTAATGGCTATGTCGCTGGAATCCCACGTAGTTGACCACAGTTCAAGTCCCGGACCTGGTGGCTTAAACTCACGCCAGGCACGTGTGTGTGCGTGCCCAAGATCCCGAGAGGGGAATGGAGGAGAAGGGATTGCGTCGTGGCCATCCCCCCTGGGGGGTGATTTCTCGCTTTCTGTCTCTCTGTCTCTCTCTGTCTGGTGAGCTCACGTGCCCTATAGCAAAAACCTCTCAAAAAAAAAAAAATTCCAGCATGGGTTGGATGAAGAATACAGGAAATGGATTTTTACGTAGCTGGCACCCATGAGGCAATTTGAAGTCAGCAAGGTTTGATTTTGTGGAGGTGTCAGAGGTAGGATTTTTTTAAGAAAGGAAATGTAATGAAGGGTAAGCGACAGTTGGAGAACAGCAGCAGACACCATGGGAAGCTCAAGGCAAGAAAGTGAGGATTTTTTTACCCAAATAGGAAAAAAACAAGTGGCGACCAACCTGAGAACAACTGTGGTAGCCCAACACCTTGGATCAAGAGAGCCTGCTTTACTCTGGCTCCACGTTTATCTGCAGATATTAGAAAACAGGCAGGTGGAGAACTCAGTGTCCATACCGAGTTCATAGGGAGTTAGAAGTGGTGAGAAAGGGGCAGGCTGTTTCCTGAATGAACAGTCCAGTGCTTTAGTCAAACGATAGGTTTTCACTCCAAAATACACGGGTGCTGTGCTGAGAGAGAACATTGTGATTCAGGAATTAAGCCAGATGACTGGGAAGGAACAGATGGCAAAAGCCTAAATATTTATGACATTGAGGGCTAGAGAGAAAATGATGACATAAATGAAGACCACAGGTAATTTAAAAAAAAAAAAAAAGAGGGACAGAGAAACTATTTGACCAATAATTTTAACTAACAACTGCTTTCAAAAATCTTTTGCTGTTTGCTCATAATGTATTTTTGGTTTTCTTCTTTTATCTCCTTCCTACCTCAAGCACATTTGCTCGGCTACAGAAAATTTTTTTTTCACTCAGAGGGACACCAGTAGTTTATAGTGGTTCCTGTAAGAACATCCCAATAAGCTTTTACTTTTGTTCATTGATTTATTTAACAGTTGTCCATGGAATACTTATTAAATATCAGGTCATGTTCCAGACTTTAGGAAAACCAGGAAGACAAAAATCCCTCCCTTCACATAGTTTACATTTGATGGAGGAAAAAAGTCAAGAAACCTTATGTATATGTTTAAATATAATGTTAAATGAAAATAAGAGTAGAGGAGAAAAATAAAACAGGAAAGGGGGTGGGAAGGGCCAGTAGTATGGGGGTTGTGTGATGCAGAGGGTAGTCAGAGAGGACCCCACGGAGATGGGTGACATTTGAGCAAAGGCCTGCTGAAAGTGAGGGAGAGAGCCAAGCACATGTCCTGGGATTGCTTCAGACAGAGAAACAAGTGTGGTGAGCCTGTGTGTCTGCAGAACAGAGAAGAAGCTGGTGTGCCTGGTACCCACTAAGGGAGGGAGAGGGGAAGTGGGAGAGTAGATGGGCGCCACATCAGGGAGGCTCATGTGGAGTTTATTATAAGGACTTTGGGTTTCACCTGAAGAATTTTGAGCAAAGGAGAGACCTGATCTGCCTTCCTTATCAGCAGG
>NW_006203430.1:7992399-7993884 GCF_000334495.1 Tupaia belangeri chinensis
GCAGGAATGTTGTGATGGTCTCTTGTGACTAGACTGTGATGGAAGGACATGGGGAGACTGTAGGAGACTAGTCAGGAGGCTATAGAAATCATGTACATGAGTGATGATTGTGCTTTCGCTTAGGGTAACTATAGGGAGGCAGTGAGGAGGGATCAGTTTCTAGATGTATTTGAAGGTGGAGCCTAAAGAATTTCTTAATAGACAAGAGATGGGATTAAAGATGATTATAGTGACAGAGTTTCTGAGATAGAGAAGGCTAATAGTAGAACAAGTTTGGGGTTTTGGGGGGGAAATGTATTCTGTTTAGGACATGCTAGGTTGAAATGTCTGTTAGACATTCCACATGGAGATGTTGAACAGGTGATTAGAAGAATCTGGAATCTAAAGAGAGATGAAGAGGTCCAGTATAAATGTGGGAGTCATTAGCAGGGAGACAGTGGATTGCCAGAGATCACAAGGGAACAAGTATATGCAGAAGAGAGAGGACCAAGGATGAGCCTGGGCCCTTCAAAGTTAAGATGTTGGGGAGATGAGGATGGACTAAGAAGGAACAGAGAGTGAAGTGGGAGGAATGAAGTACAGTTTGGTGTCCCTGGGCCCATGAAGAAGAGTCCACATGGTGGGAGTCATCAGTTGTGTCAGATGAAGCCCAAGGTTTTCACATTGGTGTTTACAACATGGAGCTCCTGGGTGACCTGGATGGACAGTTTTGGTGTGGTGAAGGGCCAAAGCCTAGATGAAATTTGTTTATGGAGAATCAGAAGTCAGAGGCAGTGAGTACAGGTCACTTATTTGAGACCTTAAGCTATAGGAAGAGAAAAATGGGAAATGGGGTGAGAGAACTTTGTTTTAGATGGGGGTAAGTACAGCATGTTTGCATGCTGATGTGAAGGACTCCAAAGAAGTGCTGTCAATTAAATCAGTATGTGTCAAAACGTCCAAAATTAGGGACCAGCAGTTAGCGTAATGGCTATGTTGCTGGACTCCCACGTAGTCGACCGCGGTTCATGTCTCGGACCCGGTGGCTTAAAACTCACGTTGGGCGCATGTGTGTGTGTGCCCAAGATCCTGAGAAGAGAATGGAGGAGAAGGGATTGCGGCGTGGTCATCCCCCCCCGGGGGGGGTGATTTCTTGCTTTCTATCTCTCTGTCTCTCTCTGTCTGGTGAGCGCACACGCCCTATAGCAAAAACCTCTCCAAAAAAAAGAAAAAAAATGTCCAAAATTCAGGAATAAATTTTTAAAAATCATCTGTCATATGGATGTTTATTAGAATAATAATTTTTAGAATAAAAATGGGCAACAGAAGTACCAAAGGACTAGAGTGAAATTTTATTTCAGAAAATTCTTTTATTAGTCAAGCATTGCATGGCAACTAAGGTATCTGGATTGCACATGGCCAGCTGAGTGATCCAAGCTCCAGACCAGGTGACTTGAAAAACATACCACATTTAGTGACTTCATGCCCAAAATCAGAAGGAAGCAG
>NW_006203430.1:7993915-8000660 GCF_000334495.1 Tupaia belangeri chinensis
GCAGGAATGAAGGCTATGTGGTCATCCCCTATGGGGGTAGTGTGCTTTCTCCTTGCTTCCAAACGCCTGTTAGGGGATGTGTTCTTTGGTTATTGGGTGCGTGTGCTTGCCAGAGACACAGGAGAGACAAAGAGAGAGAAAGTGTGAAATCACCCCCCTCTGTGGGGAATGGCCATGCTATGATCACTTCTCCACTCGCCTCTTTGAAGTTCAGGCATGCATACACATATACCCAGCATGAGTTTTAAGCTACTGGATCTGGGACTCAAATCATGGTCAGCCATGTTGGAATCCAGCACCTTAACAGTATACCACCTAATGGCCCCCGGCAAACCTTTTTTTAAAAAGACAGGAAATCCGTTTCTTAAAATTCTGTAGAATCACAAATTATAAGAACTGAAAGGACTTTTGGAATATGAAACTTTTAGAATGTAAGAATATAAAGAGGTTTTAAGTCTTTTTCACTGAGGGATGCCTTTTTCAAGTTAAGGGCAACCTAGCCTGCAGGTCTGAGCAGACTTGCTAGAATTTCTTACTGACAAAGACCCTGAGGCACCAAATGGAACACCTAGGCTGTTCAGAGGAAAGATGAGAAACTGAACTTCATTTTATCGATGAATCTAGAAATTACGATTCTTGCCTAGGGTTATACCAAATATTTAGCGTAGTAGCCAGAAAGAAGTCAGTTTCCTGAGCCTTAGGGCAGTGAACTGTCCACTTCTCCCTTGGTGCCTGTGACCATGCCCCTTGCCCTGAACAGTGCAGGACTCTTGACAAATGCATGAATGAAGGAATGGCTGAGGAGAAGAGAGAGCCATGTGACCCAGCCTGGGAATATTATGCTCAAGGATAAATGCTACCCTTACACTCCTGTGTTCCCCTCTTTGGGGTCTGCTGTGAACACTCATACATCCATTTATATCGATCCTGTTAGTTGTATGCGTATTTTACAAACCACTTGTCTCAGATGTCTTGGAAAGGACGTTTGTCAGCGGACAACTTAGACTCTTGTTGGTTTCATGATTTATGCTGCTTTCTCAGTGGAGCAAAATCATGGAAGAGTTATGCAAGGTTAGTCATGACAAACATATATTAAATGCTCAGGACAGTTGGATTCCCCTTACATTAAAATGCATTTGTTTAAAACCCATAGGTTGAGAGCCATTAACAGTCCACAACAAGAAACTGAAAGGACTCTTCTTCAGAACTGGAGCCTGGCCCCACAAAGTCTATGTTCCATATCATGGACAGTGAGAGCCAGTAAAAATGCATGTGAGACTACCCAGGAGGCCCGTCATGTCTTTCTGTATTTTTACCAGAGTGCTGGTTACATGGGTATTGTTTTGTTTGTTTGTTTGTTTTGTTTCGTTTTTGCATGAACCCATTGAGTTGGACTTTTTCACACATACACACACACACACACACACACACACACACAGTACTACAATAAAAAATCTTTTTATACGTCAGAGTAAATTCATCCTTGAGCTAAAAGTCCTTTGATGCCTCTGGTCTCACTTAGGATAAAAGCCCAAGTCTGTCCATTGGCTTGCAAGGCCGTACTGCATGTCCTTGCTTCATCCAAGTCATCTCTCTCTGTTCTCCCTTCAGGCAGTGTCTCTACCATGCAGGATCCCTAATACTACTCTGCCCATGGGAAGGGCTCAATACACATTTCTTGAAAGGAAATGGCATGTATCCTTGTGGGGTTGGAATGTATGTTAGGATTCTGTCTGGATTATGCTCTAGAGAATTAGGACTTTTATTATTGTAATAAATAAATAAAGTTAAATAAAATAATTCTTTAAAAATTATGATTTTGATGGATTTAGAATTCTACTAAGATTTTTTTTCACAGAATTTTTTCCACCTTAAAATAGACTTTATTTTTCCTGATTGTAAAATCATATATAAAATTCATGAGAAACTTAAAAGTTATCAGTGTCCACAGCACTCAGAAATAGCTACTGTTCATATGTTGGTTGCATCCTTTCAAACTGTTTCCCTGTGTATATTGATATACACCTTTTGATCTTTTGGAGTTATTTATTTATTTATTAGGTTTTTGCCCTGGAGCATAAGAGACAGAGGAAGGCAGAGAGAGGGAAAGAAGGAGATCACTCCATAGGGGGAATGGCTACGCCACAATCCCTTTTCCTCCATTCTCCTCTTGGGATTTTTGGCACACACACACACACACACACACACACACACACACTCACCCAGAATGATTTTCAGGCCTTCTGGTCTGAGACTTGAACTGCTGCTGGTCATATGGGTATCCAGCACATTAACCACCATGCCATCTGCTGGCTCAATGTTCCAGATTTAGAAAGTTGGTTCTTACCTACTGTGTTAAGAACTTAATAAGAATACTTCCTAACACCTCATGTACAGAAAACCACAGAAACAAATCAATTCATTCATTAGTTTTAAACTAGAAAAATAATAATGTTGGGACCAGCAGATGGTGTAATGGTTAAATTGCTGGACTCCCATGTAGTCGACCACAGTTCAAGTCCTGGACTTGGTAGCCTAAAACTCACATAGAGTGTATGTACATACATGCCCAAAATCCCAAGAAGAGATTGAAAGAGAAGGAACTGTGGTGTGGCCATACCCCCTGGGGAGTGATTTCTCACTTTGTGTTTCTCTGTCCTTCTCTGTCTCTCTGGCAAGCACATATGCCCTATATCAAAAATCTCTCTTAAAAAAAGAATAATGTTTGCTGCTTCACATCATAAAGGATTTTTACTGACTTTCAAATGCCTGATGATGTTTTGATGAAAATTTGGGTGATTTTTTTTTCAAGCTATTCTAAAGGGTAATTGTAGGACTAGAAGTCTAAAGCTTGAGAGTACATTGACCTTTTAAGAGCGCAATGTGCAGTTTTCTCTTATGTTCTCCAGGAATTTCAAACATTAAACTCATCTTTTCAGCACCATAATGAGAGTGATAAGCCATATCATAAAATGGATTAAGTTTAAAAAATTTTTATTACTATCTTCGATGGAAAGCTCTCATGTTAATCTTATTACGTGGGCAAATACCCTTTTATCATGTTATAGTAATCTTTCTGAAGGACAACTATGCTTTCTGTAGTACACTTAAGATACGACTTATATTAAATGCTTATGTGGTAACTTAATTCATTACACAGAATGTAAACCTTCAAATTAAATTCCCCTTTGTTCCAAATTTATGACCAGGAACATCAGTCCCATCTCTGAATGAAGTTAGAACATTATTAGTGACACTGGGGCCTTTATATGGAGTTCTGACAGGAGCCTATAGAGCCATGTGACATTGGGTGAGACTTCCTTACACATCTCCTTCCTTGAGATTCTAGAGAAATCAATGTTGGTAACATGCAGGATGCTAAATCTTTTACTTCTTGTTCCACATATATCCCTTGCATTAGAAAATATCATAGGAGAATGTGTGCATATATTATCTTTATGTCATTTATTCAATACATGCTATCAAAAACTGGCATTGAAGAGTTACCCTAAGGATTAACTTTTCATTTCTGAAGATTCTCAATACTTTATGATTAGCGAAACCACTACTTTCTGGATGTAGTTAGTCTGTCTTCCTTCACAGGAACTACTCCAATATTCTAGCCTCATAGAAAGTGAGTATAGAAAATAATTTTTTAATAAAAAAATCTTTTCTATAAAATTGGTATCTAAGATAGCCTTTACATTGTTGAACAGCACTCTCTAATAATAAAAAAAAAAGAGTGACAGATTCTCCTAAGTTTTAGAAACAGGAGAAAGTTTGTTTCTGATTAATTAGAATACCTACCACTATGGACCCGCCAGGGCCCATGACCATGCCTTTGCTTTCCTTGTGGCTGTGGCAGCTTGTTTGCTTGGAATTCAGTTTATGAGACAAGTTAGTTACTAGAGCTCCTTTTCATCAGTTTTTCTCCTCCCTTTCCCCTGTATTTCTTGGTTTTTGGTTTTGTCTTTTATTCATGGTTTTCTGCCTCTGTTGAACTTTACTTTTATTATAGGAAATCCTATAACTTGCAGAGGAATAGGCAGTATATACAAGTCAATAAAAATGTTGTTGTCATCTCTGTATGAGAAACAGAAACTTAGATTGGTTATAGTAAACTTATACTAATTTTAGAAATTAATTCTTCTCCTAATTTTAGAAATAATAATTCTTTACTTTTTCTTGTACTGTTTGACTTCTTTGTTGCTCCCAACTTTGAGAAGGCCCCCATTACTGAGAGCAAGTTGTAGACTTTAATGTCAGAAATGATAGAGCCAGAATCACTTTCAGTTTTCAAGTTTGTGAATGATAGAAGTGTGAATTAAATGAGTCAGTGTTGCTATATGAATTTTAACAGAAATAACTAACGGAGACTACTCTGCCAATTCAAGAAAAAGGCTGATTTTACAGCTGAGATGTAATGCTGCATATAGGTCCTTATTTTGTGACTGAGATTGTATCTGTGAAAACTAAGACTTTCAAGAGTGTAGAAAAAAATGAAAGAAAACTCCTTGTTGCCTTTTATCTAATAGAATGTTGACTCTACCAAGTAGATTCAAGTTTGTCTCTGTGAGGCAATTTGTTTCCTGGGGAAGTCAAGATCAAGCATTTATCTTTGAATATGGTCCAGGTTTAGGCTTGTAATATTTAAACTCTTAAGCTACTGGTCCTTAAAAAACTTTTAAGTATAGCTTTTTTGTATTTAGGTTTGAAATTTACCAAATACCCTAGGATGTTCCATTTCTTTCCTGGTTTAAGAACTCTTAATAGTTTTAGTTTTTTCAAAGCTAACAAAATTAGGAAATTCTCTTACTTTTTTTTTTTTTTTAGAGAGAGATTTTTGCTATAGGGCACGTGCATTTGCCAGAGAGACAGAGAGACGGCAAGCAAGAAATCACCCCCCAGAGCAGGGGCGACCATGCTACAATCACTTTTTCTCCATTTTCTTCTTGGGATTTTGGGCATGCATGCACACACACCCAGTGTGAGTTTCAAGCTGTCACGTCTGGCCATGTGGGAGTCCAGCAACGTAACCATTATGCCATCTGCTGGTCTCAAAATTCTCTTTCTCTTAATCATTATTTTTCTTCCTCCTCTTTCATATGGCTTACGCTAAGTAGTTGATATTAGTTTGTGCATAATGACATTCAAAACAAAAAGGCCTTTTCTCTCAATTTGGTGGCAATTTTTGAGTTTTATCTTCCATTACATAGAATTCATTCTCTGACTTGTGTAAGTCAGGGATTCCCCTCCAGATTGTTTCCTTATCTGTGAGATAAGGGTTTGGACCAGTAAGTCTCTAGATCCCTCTCAGCATTAAATCTTTATGAATCTAGGATCATTCTAAGCCACTGAAAAATTCATAAGAAGCTTTGCATGTATAGGCATGTAGAGAAGCTGAATTTGGAGAGAATCTTACTACTATTGTAAATATATATACAGTGATTCTATAGTCTATTGTTGATTCTGGTAATGTTTTCATAAGACATTAAATAGTTATGAAAGAAAGGAATGTCATATTCTTCATTTAAAATGTGCCAAAATTTTTTTAAAAAAAGATAAATTATTTAAATATTAGAAATGGTTTTGATAAATCTGGAGCTCCTTAAGAAAATACTGATTTCTAAGTTGGTTATTCTGTATTCCATTCTAGTATTATAGATCTAAAATCCCTGCGGATTTGTTACAAAATGTTTCTAATGCTTAATAAGCCTTGATTTTCCATGGTAGAAACACTCAACAAGTTCTACAAAGAATGGACAAAATACTATAAGAAAAAAAAATTTTAAATCCTTCTATCATCTTTCTTTGACTTGAATTTTACTACATTGAAGATGTTTCCTGATTTCAGTGTGTCAAGATTTAGTTTAGGGGGTCCAAACTACGTTGGATCCAAAATCTCTTAAATACCCCAATTGAAAGAGTGGAACTGTAACAACTACATCCTACATCCAAGAATTATCCAGTTATCTACCTGTAAGAGATTTTTTTCTTAGTTTTCTTTATCATAAATTAGTAAATGCCAATTAAACATTCAAGTAACTTATTATCAGCTAAAGAGAGAGCTTACTACAACATAAGTAAGATTTTCACTTCTCAGTAGACAGCTTTTCTCTGTCTTGGTTGCTCATTAGAATCATTCTAGGGGACCAGCAGTTGATGTAATGGCTATGTCGTTGGACTCCCATGTAGTTAACTGTGGTTTGAGTCCCAGACCCGGTGGCTTAAACTCATGCCGGGCACATGTGTGTGTGTACCCAAGATCCCGAGAGGAGAATGAAGAAGGGATTGCAGTGTGGCCATCCTCCCTGGGGGGTGATTTCTCGCTTTCTGTCTCTCTGCCTCTCTCTGTCTTTCTGGCGAGCACACATGCAAAAACAAACAAACAAACAAACAGAAAACAATCATTCTAGGGAGCTGTAGAGATCTCTGCTGTCTAGCCTGTCCCTCAGGCCAATGAGATCACATCCCTCAGCTGAATCCCTGGGATCTGTAGTGTTGAAAGATACTCAGGTGCTTCCAGTATGCAGCTAAGGTGCAAGTCTTTCTTCTAAAGTTATTTATTTGTTTGAAATATCATAATATTCTAGTTATTAGAAGATCCAAATGCGTTGGACTTTTGGATAGCAAAGTGTGGTGGAGATGACCTTTGAGAGTGAATTGAGACTGAGTTGGAAACCTGTCGCTTATCAATTTTGTTAACTTGGTCAGATGTTTTACTCTGGTCTGCAATTTTATTCCT
>NW_006203430.1:8000691-8008968 GCF_000334495.1 Tupaia belangeri chinensis
GATACTAATATTTTACACCTAATAGCATTATATCAGTGTTCTAGTATTTTCTATACCACATCAGGAAGCCAATAAATTTAGATTTTCAATCCAACCATTTTGATTCAAGTGGCCATGTGATGGAAGAACCTTTAGTTTGATGTTGGGCTAATGATTCACTGCTGAGAAGATTTAGATTTTATAAACATGAAATTTAATGGGTTCCTATTAATGTTTTCATTGTCTAAGAAGTAATAGTTTTCTTAGCAAATCAGTAGCATCAGGCTTGTTAATGTTTCCTGAGTAATGTTAAGTCTACTTAAGAAAACAAGCTATTTCGAGATTTTTGTTATGTATGTGGGGATGCTCATTACAAGTGAATCTTACATATTCACAAAAGCAAATTTGAAAACTGAAGGCAGCACGGTTGGATGGGGATGAAATGGAATAAAATGAGAATAATAATGTCTGCTCTAATTATTTCATAGGATTCGTATGAGGATCAGATTGGATTACTCATTTATTCAGCAAGTATGTGATTCACTGAGTGTATGTTAAGGGATGGGCAGTACTTTAAATGTGAAGGATATAATGAAGGAAAATATGTGGCCTTGGAAGGAGTTAACAAGTATATTAGTCACTCTGTGTATTAAAAGAAAAATTCATATTGTAAGCTCTTTGAAGAGGGCTAGCTCTTTCATCTATGTTTCCATGTTTCATTACCTGGCACATAACATAGAAAGAGCTAAAGTATTGGTTATATGAATGAATGAATCACACCATTCCTTTCCTTGGAAATATATTGTTACCCTAGATGTATCCCCTTCTTACAAATAGAAATGAGTAAAGTATGAATGTGTTTTCATTTCTCCAGCAGTTATAAAATTTCAACATCAACTTGAATATGGTAGTCTAATCCCAGGATCCTTTCGAACCATAGCAGTGGTTAATTTTTCAGTTAGAATTTGATTAAATTCAAGTTAGCATTCCTTTGTTTTCCAATCAGTATTACAACAATACCAGGAGTACCTGTTTTTGATTAATGTACTTATTATTTATTTATTTATTTTTTTTGGTAGAGGTTTTTGCTATAGGGCGCGTGTGCTCTCCAGACAGACAGAGAGAGACAGAGAGACAGAAGGAGAGAAATCACCCCCCAGGAGGGATGGCCACGCCGCAATCCCTTCTCCTCTACTCTCCTCGGGATCTTGGGCATGCACGCACACGCGCCTGGCGTGAGTTTAAGCCACCAGGTCTGGGACTTGAACCACGGTCGACCACGTGGGAGTCCAGCGACATAGCCATTACGCTAACTGCTGGTCCCACTAGTGTACTTTTTCATGTTTTCATCTGAAGTCTAATATTTCTTTTGGAAAGGAAGATAAATTCTTTCCTTGACATCCTTTTTTCCATTAAGGAAAAGAAAATCACTTCATAAATATGATTTCCAACATCTGGATTTTAATCTTTCTACTTTATGGAGAGAGTTTGGCTTCAGCAGCACCTCTACCACGTGGCCTGGTCACACTCAGCACACACATTTTCTAACCTGGATGGTACAGCCAGCAATGAGCTTACAGTGTGCATTTGGGTTGTGTTCACGTTATTCTAAACTAGGTCAGGGGCTCCAGTTGGTTTCTTTTTCTATGCTCTTCTAGGAGAATGCGAACAAATGGAGGATTATAATACCTCTTTCATTATGGATTCCCCAAAATACTTTGAGGACTTAAGTTTTGTCTCTTTATAACAGGTAAGGGGTTAGTCTCTCTGCCGACTGCAGTTAACCTCTCAGGAACGAGAAGGCTCACCTGGCAGGACCCCATGCATGCTCAGCATAATTGAGGCCTTGGTGTACTGATGTCCTTTATTTGAAAATGGAATATTAAAGTTGAAAGGACCTGGGACTCGATCCAGTCCTGCTGCCTATATTCCAGACAGACAGAACTGAAGCTTGGAGAAATGAACAGGCTGACAGTCAGTGTCAGTGGAGTACTTGGGACTCTTCTTCCTGGCATCTACTGGAAGGAGTGGGATGCACTGTGTGAATCCTGCCAGCTTCTGTGGGTGCTGGAAAAAGTACAGTCAGGGTGCAAGATGATTTTCAATTTAAAATAGAAATGGCCTTTTAGGTGTTCGAGTACATTATTGTGTAACTTCCTTTATCTCTAATTGCTTGAGTCGATAGGATTGTGTTAAGTTTGCACATTTATTTTAAAGTCCAGTAGGGTGAATTCCATGGTAAAATATTGATTTATACAGATTTCAGGGGTCCTGTATTCAGTATGGCTTACAGGGATTTGGGCATGGACTCCATCCCATTTTTATAGCTCACCAGTGTGGTCTTCAGCATGGCTGCTTCTCAGGTAGCAGAGCACACATCATTTTCCCATATTTTACATTATAAAAGCAGGCCACTCCTGCCTAGTACTCAATCTGTTTTTTTCTTTTATCTTTTTTTTTGTCTTTTATTTATTTATCTATTTATTTATTTACAGTCATTCACTGTACATCAATACAGTATACAAAATGAGATTTTCTATGCAGTATATACTATATATATTGGCTCAATCAAGGATATTACCAAACATGTTGTCATCAACAAATAATTTTCTATTTCTTATTTCTTACATATTTTGCTTTATTTTTCCCCCCTTGATTCCCTACCTCTCACCCTCTGCCAACATCCCCCCCCCCTTCTCCCACACTGTCTGTGGTATGTACAGTTGTTTTCCATACTTTTTTTTTTTCATATGTATTGATTCACTAAAAATCTTAATTAATTTAAAGACTTTCAATAGCAAGCACAGCTATTAAGCATGAGTCGCACGCACACTGGAGTCATTGAAAATTTTTTCCAGAGTTTCACTGCAAGTTGGAAATAGAATTTATGAACCTCTCTTTGTCAAGACAAAACTTCTGAGTTCTGGGGGAGCCTCTGCTGCTGCTCCATGGGCTCCTCCCTTCCTTTAAGGTGTGGAAAACTGCCAAGGATGTTTTCAAGTCAGTTATTAGAGCCCCACAACTATGACTTTTGCAGGGTAGGTTGCACAAAGAGAGCTCGTGCGTTACTCACATCCTGGGTAGTGTCTTGGGGTGAATAATCGGGGTAGGTCTCAGAATGTCCCTGTGGAGGACATGAGGGCACCATCCTCTGTGTTTCAGAGAAGGAAAGTCCTTACTTGGCCTTTCTCTGAGTTTCCTGCAATTTGAAACAGTCTGAATTCCCAAATCTTTGTGGCATGCAAATGGCAGTTAAAAAAAAATATTGATAACAATAAAAACTCAAGAGCACCAAGCTTGCACTGACTGCTTCATGCTTTATATTGTACTTTTTCAGAGTGCAAATTCACCTGCACCAGCGGTAAATGCTTGTATCGTGGTTCGCTGGTCTGTAACCAACAGAATGACTGTGGAGACAACAGCGATGAAGAAAACTGTCTCCTGGTGACTGAGCATCCCCCTCCAGGCATCTTCAACTGTAAGTCCCTCCTACTGACTTCACTGGCATTATATTTGGTCCTGTTGTTGAAATGGTGCAGAGGTGGAGTCATTGGAAATTAGAAAGGATGTTGTTTTCTGGTCAAGAAGAGAGATTTGGATTTTCACAAAAGCACTGCTTTCTTATTTTAGGATAGAAAGATGGCATGTCTAAAAGTGGGGCATTTGTGTTCTCAAAGATGGTCAGTGGCACTGTGTTTTGGAATAGGTTTTTCAGACTGGTCTGAAAATCAGTGACTGGATTCCAAATCATATGTTGATTTAGTATTTCATGCCAATTTTATAGAATTAAAAAAAAATTGCCAGAGGGTGTATGTTTTTGCACAGAGGGAGAGAGAGAGGAAGGAGGAGAAAATATCCCCCATAGGAAATAGTAAAATCACAATCCTTTCTTCTCCACTTTTCCTTACCGTTGGGATTTTGGACATGCGTGTGCCTAGTGTGTTTTTCAAAATGCTAGGGTCCAGGACTTGAACTGTGCTGTCAGCCATGAGGAATCCAGCTCTTAGCCACCAGGCCATGGAGAGAATATTTCTGGCATAAGTTACTTCATAATTAATTGTAAATAAACAAGTTATATGGAGGATCCTTAATGAATCATATAATTAAAATAAGAGAGCAGAAACATTTGTATGAGACTTGTAAAAGGCACAGATCATGTATTTTTCTATTAGATACAGGGTAGAAATCAACTGGAATGAGGTTTTGGGTTTTTTTTTTTTTTTTATCTGTGTTAATCCCTAAGTCTGAGGCTTTGAGCATTTCTTGAATTTGAAAAGATGAAATCAGAATTTGAAGTCCATTGATTTTTGATCTCTTGGTTTTTTATGACAAGGAAGGAGAAAGAAGGCAGTTTTGAAACAGTGCTGAGCTTCTTTGGGAAAAGTGGTTTGGTGTTTGCTGTGTCCCTTTGGGCTAAGTGGGTGGGTGGAGGGTAAGAATGTTTGGCAATAGCACATGTTGGAAAGAACAGTTGCCTACAGTGACCCTCCTTACTGAGATCATTTCATGCTACATTCGACTTCTCTCTCCAGTTTTACTGACATGATTTCAAGGAGTTATATTTGATACCGATTTAAAAATTTTTGTTATGGAAATAAGATGATATAAATACCAGTGCTACAGCCTGTGTGTACCCCCAATATAAAAATGACTATGTTCTGGTGAATTTTAAGTCTGCTGTTCATGCTTGTGAAATTCAAGAGTCTAATTGGATAAACCGTTTTCTCAAGTTTTTCTGATGTGTCAATTTGCATATTGAGCATTTGTTGAGTCCCTTCTCTATACTTTGAGAAGACAGTTGTCAAAGGTTAGGGTTTGGGTTGTGTTTTCCTGACATTTGATTGTTTTTGTTTGTTTTTGCCAGAGAGGACATGTGCTTGCTAGAGAGAGAAAGAGAAAGAGAAAGCATCTCCCCAATGGGATGTGATCACACCACTGTCCTTCTCCTCCATTTCTCATCCTGTCAGGATTCTAGGCACACACACACATGCTCCCTGTGCGCACTTCAAGCCACTGGGGGTTTCTTTGAACTGCCACCATCCAATTTCCATATATTTCCATATCTCCTTTTCTGATCAGTATTTCAACAATACCAGAAGTACCTGTTTTTGGATAATGTCAAAACCTCGGGGGCTATGGGGCCTAGTTGATTTGGTTGTATTTTGTGTCACACAGCTAACTTCCCACAGTGAGTTATCTCTCCCAGGTCTGGGCTGGCCTTGAGGTACTCACTCTCTTCTGTCTCACCAAGTGCACAGGAACTGAGATACAGTGGGGGACAAATGAGGAAGGTTGCAGGATGTGAAGAGGGGACTGAATGAGGGGGAGCACCTCTGTGAAGATTAGCAGGCAGCACACCAGAAGGCCAGAGGGACCCTTTGGCTTTTCCATGGATGGATAATTGTCCATGATGTTGACACCAAACACTAAAATGACCTCAGTAAAAGGATTTTGAAGTGAAAGAAAAGATTATTTTACTGAAGTAGGTCTTCCTGTTGTTTTTAACCCTCTTCAGTTTTTTTCTAGTCCATTCATTTCCCTACCCTCTGCTTTCTATTTCTTACCCTTTCTTGGTAGTATTCTTTCTCCAATTTTAAAGTCTATTTCATATTTAAAGCCTATATAGTTTTAAAAGCCTTGTCAATTTTTTTGTTACTTTTTTTGAGAGATAAATTTTTGCTATAGGGTGTGTGCACTCACTAGAGAGACAGAGAGACAGAAAATGAGCAATCACCCCCCAAGGGAGATTGACCACACAACAATCCCTTCTCCTCCATTCTTTTCTCAGGATCTTGGGCATGCACGCACACACACACACACACACACACACACACACACACACACACACACAGACACCTGGCATGAGGTTTAAGCCACAGGGTCCGGGACTTGAACTGTGGTTGACTACATGGGAGTCTAGTGATGTAACCATTATGCTATCTGCTGGTCCCCAATTTATTTCTTAAAATGTGAACACTTTAATTCTACTTAGAAGATAAGTGAAGCAGTTACATCAATAAATGGCTCAGCTTTGCCCTAACAAAGGAATTTTAAGACCTATTGGGTAACTCTTGCCCTTAACTGTTCAGCTATAACTTGAACTTGTGTCTTTCTAGCTAAAATGGGATATTATTTATAATGTGCTCTCTTTTAAGAAGACTGGAGAGCCAGGAGATAGAATGACAAACGGGAAGGACTGTGGCTATAACTTTAGGTTGACTTGGATTCAAAGTTCAGCTTAGGAAAGTAATTAAAAGCCTTTAAGGCCTAGTTCCCCTATAGGTGGAATGGTAATAATTCTGCCATATGATGTTGCTATGAGGATTTAAATGAAATAATATATGTGAAAAGCATAATCTGTATAGCCTCATTATCATGACCATGTCCACTCGTTATTTGGCCACTATTGGGAAATGTGTGTAGCCGTGACTTTGTATTGGCAATCTCTACTGTCAGGGCCACTCTTCATATGTAAAAGGAGTTTTCAGGTTTCCAAAAGGAGTTCAGCGCTGAAGTTCTAAATGTTTCCCACCTGCTCTGCCCCCTGGGGAAGGCTCCTGGGAGATATGCCAGCCGACAGTGTGTGCTGTGACCTGGGCAGTGGCTGCCCAGCAGGCTTCCCTGGTTCTCTACGAGCACCAGCAGAGCTGGCCGAGGAGTCTCTTGGGACACACTCACTTGATTTGTTTTAGATTTGTTTTAGCTGGTTTGTTCTTTGTGGTTAGGAACTTCTGGGAAAGGTCTTAGCTTCCCTGCCCTTTGTTGATGCTCACTTTTGTTAGGTATATGGCCTCATGGCTTCACAATGGATGAAATCTAGAAGAGGATCTAATATTGGTGTCTGTATACTCTTCCCTGTATGCTGTCATGAAAGATTATAGAGTAAGCAAAGAATATTCGACTTCCTATTAATAGTTGTGTAACGAACCTTAGAGGCTCTCCATTTTTAAGTGAGTTTTAATGGATGACACTTTTTTTAATTGAATCATCTACCAATGAGTTTCCTATAAATAGACACTGCCTTTCATGGAGTGCTAACTCTGATAATAAGGTGTCCCTTCCCTGCCACCTTGAAAGAATTAAAATACCTAAGTAATTCTTGTCTATAAAACGCTACAGTCCAGGAAAAGAGAGTGCTTATAATTATTCCTGTTAAAGGGTAAGATTGGCTTATTTAACCTACCTTGTTCCCACATGGGAGAAATATTTAGTATTTTGATATTTGAATGCACTTAGGTTGAAGCAAAGTGGGAGCTTCTGGTTTTCCACATGAGTTAAAATCTATTTTCTGCCGATGTCATTGGTTTGAGGTATTCACTGTGGCTCAGATATCTTGGTCATCTCTTATCTGATATTTGCTAACATTTAGCATAAGCATTACTCTTACTCATAAAATGAACAATACTGATGATAACGTAAGTCATTACAGTAGCTATGATAGCTTTCCCCTTTAAAAATTGTTTTGGGAGACTGGGCATGGTACAGCTTGGGGAGGCTGAGGTTGGAGAATTGCAAATTCAAGGATAGCCTGTGCAACATAGTGAGATCCTGCCTAAAAAAGAGCCAGGCATGGTGGCATGCACCTGTGATCCCAGCTGGGAGACTGAGGGAGGAAGATCAAGAACGGAGAGACGTTGTCTTAAGAAAAGGTTTTCGGAGTCTAAACGGAGGTACTTGGTCATCTACTTCTCTTTGCTGACCACGGCCAGGACATCCATTGACCAGGAGTGTTTTATTTTGCCATGAGACCCAAGGGGTTTGCAGAGAGTGGAAGGCGAGACTGGCATTGATTATCTCGTGTGGAAAGAGTTTCACCGGATGCATTTTCTTTGGAAGAGGGAATATGCTGTTAACCTAAAATGCCGACCTTTCTCATGTCTTTTCTCGGGCTACTTTATCAAAATATTACTCTCCTGAGCACTAAACATACAAATGATATACATAAGATTATTTATTATTTATATAAATAGAATATTTATTTATACAAATTATTATTTATACAAACAAAATTATTAAGTGCTTTATCTGGTCATTGCATAAGGCATTGAAGGGAAATAAAGGAAAGCACAGATTTTGCTATCAGGGTGCTGGGAACTTAGTTGGGGAACTCAAACACAGACATACAAAGATAACTAAAAATGAACACAGGGAGTGAGAACTAAACAGTCCCAGAATTTCGTGGGTCAGAGTGTGGAGAGAACATTCTGAAGAGAGTAGTAGTCATGGTGGAAAAGGTGTACTAGATGGCAAGCGGTGAGGACAAAGTGCCAGGCCTAGCACAGCATGGGCATTGCTGGA
>NW_006203430.1:8009540-8051045 GCF_000334495.1 Tupaia belangeri chinensis
AGGCAGTGAGAGTGGTACTGCCCTGGGTCAGGAGCAAGGCAGTCTATACACAGGAGGCTGGGGCAGGAGCAGCATGAGATATGGCTGGAAAGGTGCGTTGGGCTCAGAGAGAGATGCCGGTCTGTAATGCTCCACCTTCTGTGATAAGAGACAACTGTGTCTCTGCCATGTTTGGAGAGAGCTATTCCCAAGCATGCCACATCCAGGCTTCCACTTCGTGAACCCACCACCACTCCATTCCTGCCTAGCTGAGCATTTCTTGTCGTACGCTATTTCCAAAGCCCCTTTAGTACATCTTGGTCCAGGAGAGCAGAGTTCTTTTGACTTCCCAGAAGCAATAATTGAGTACTCTATCCAGTTTGGAAAGAGCTGTGTACTCCGAAAATCTTGGCAAGAGCAGCCCTTTCTTAAGCAATTGCTGCTAAGGAATTCATGCCACTGTACCTTAAGAGTAAGCCCAAAGTTGAAAAGAAGGCAGCTGTCAGTTGGAACAACTTCCACTTTCAGCTTCAGTGGAATTCCAATTAACTGAGAGGGTTTGATTCAGGGAATGTGGGGAGTGTCGCAGCTCCCATCCCTACTGGGGAGGAAGTTGCTTCTTTCTTGGTGGCCTCATAAAACTGAGTCTCAAAATCCAATGAAGTGAAGCTAATAAAGTATACCCACTTAAGCCAGGGTTTTAACTTCAGATCTTTTTCAGAAGGAAGAATTTTCTTTTATTTTTGCCTCAAGGCCATTTAGGGTAATAACCAAATAAGATAAAAATCCAACATATTCAAATCAGAGATGATTGTCTTTCTTCCCACCTTTGTTTTCTGTTTTTTTTTTTTGTTGTTTGTTTGTTTTTTATGTCCTCCCCAAGGAGACTGGCACTCTACTTGTCATCTAGGTTCAAAACATCAGTCGACTTTATGGGGCCAGCAGGTGGCATGGTGGTTAAGGGCGCTGGACTCCCATATGGTCACCCACAGTTGGAGTCCTGGACCTGGTGGCTTGCTTTCTCTCTCTCTGGTCAAATTAATAGAAAGAAAGGAGAGAGAGGGAGAGAGAGAGAGAGAGAGAGAAAGTTAGTTGAATAAAATAATTCTAAAGAAAAAAATTAATCACCTTTAGATACTAAACTGTGACTATCCTGTATTCCACCTTAAGATGGCATTTCCCACCTTCAGAATATTTTGTTTGTTGAGGACTCTGGGACCAGATTCATAACCATATAGAAAACCTAGCTACAATAAGGGCTCACCAAAAAAGGACCTTCATTTTGTTCTATAATTATTGTAGTAAACATTAATAATAATTATCCAATATCATCAAATATCCTTTTGGAATTTATCTTTTACCAGTGGCCAATGTGTGTTTTGATCTATCTGTTTAGTCCATTTGTTTGAACCAGTATCCAAAGAAGATCAAGCCTGGTGATGGATTGATAAGAATATTTCATTTTGTAGAACCCCGTTCTATGTCTATCCTCTCACCCTACTCCCACTGCCCACTCTTCTTCCTCTTCCTCTTCCTCCACCTCTCCTCCTTTCCTCCTTCTCTCCTTTTCTCCTCCTCCTTCCCCTTCTCCTCTCCTCCTCTATTCCTCTTCTCCTCCTCCCCTTCTCCTCTCCTCCTTTTCTCTCCTCCTCCTCTCCTCCCCCTTCCCCCTTCCCCTTCTCACCTTTTTTTTGATTTTGGTGGAAGGCTCTGGATGGTTTGTCCTGTATAGTTTCCACAGTCTGGATTTTGCTGACTGCTTTTCCATCAAGGCTCTAAATGTCCTCTGTCCCTTAGAATTCCTGTTACTTGGTAGGTAAATCTAGGGTCCTGGTGAGATTCTTCTGTGGACGTTGTGTATGAAACTACTTCCATTAGGAAGTGCGTCATGTCTAGTTTTCTCTATTACATGATAGCAGATATTATAGGTTGCAAAATAGTCATAATCTAATTCTACCCTTTTTGTCTCCATTAATAAGTGGGGATACAGCTATAAAGAGGAAAGTCCTCATCAACTAGTTGATTATCCTGAAGTATATATTATATAGGATGAATTAACTGAGTAATGAAAAGTTTCTTTATTTCTCTTCAGAGCTAGCCATTGAGAGATTTTAATTTTTATGTGTCTTTATGAACTGAAGAATGAAAACATGTTTGACATGCAGACTGGACCTTTTCGGTAACCTCCTCTGCTCCTCTTGGATAATCACCTCCCAGATCTCATCCGGGGTTTGGGGATTGCCAGTAACCTGTTTACTGTGAATAGGGTAAACTAAAGGAACTTAGATCTAAGCCCATTTCCCAAGGCTGAAAGTCCCCTTTGTTCATTCCCCTTGCACCTGAGTTGACCTCACCTGGGTGAGTCTTTATTTTTCTCCATGTCCTCTCAGCTTCTTCTTGCTTTTTGTCCTTATTTACCTAACTGTGACTTCCTGAAATGCCTGCTTTCTTCCTTCCTTTTTCTCTCTTTCCTTTCTTCCTCCTTCCCTTCCTTTTCCTTTCTTTCCCTTCCCTTCCCTTCCCTTCCCTTCCCTTCCCTTCCCTTCCCTTCCCTTCCCTCCTCTTCCCTCCTCTCCCTCTCCCACTCTCTCTCCCTCTCTGTCTCTGTCTCTCTCACTTTCCTTTCCTTTCCTCTTCCCTTTCTTTCCTTTGGGAGAGGGTGTGTGTACTCACCTGCAGAGAGAAAGGGAGAGAAAAGGAGAAAGCACCCCTCATGGGGGATGGCCATACTGCAATCTCTTCTCTACTTCTCCCTACCTTTGGATTTTGAGCACACATGCATAGGTGCATGGCATGTTTTCCAAGCTGCTGATAAGGGACTTGAACTCTGTAGTTGGCCATATGAAATCCAGCACCTTAACTACCATGCCACTGGCTGGCCTATGAAACGTCTTCTTAAAGCCTTGCTTGTTCTATGCCAGCTCCCATCTGTTAACCCACTCTGTAGATGTCAGAACCCACTCTGCATCCTGCTTTCCAGTTCTTCCCAGGAGGCCCACTACTGCCCAGCAGCACTGCACTGGGAACAGGCTGGGCTTGGCCTTTACTTGAACACGGATTTCAGCACTCCTGTGAATCTGTTCTTGGTCAGACTCATCTCCATTCTCTTCCACTGCTTCCACCTGCCTTGCTCATGTGGCCTTTCAGGCCAGTCCTGGTTCCTCTGTTTCTCTCCTTCTCAGTTGCCACTCACTGCCCTGTTTCCTGATATGACTCTCTCAAACCAGTTTTGCTGAGATCACCTATTCATTGCCCAATCCAGTGGACTTTCTTCCCATTTTTTCATCTTTTTCTTTTTAAAGTTTGCAAGAGGCTATGTGTTCTCACTAGATAGAAAGAAAGTAAGAAAGCAAGAAAGCATCCCCTGTGGGGGATGATCATACCACAATCTCTTTTCTTACCTTTCTCCTTCCTTTCGGGACACATGGGCAAACATGCACACATATCTGTCATGTTTTTTTTTTAACTTTATTTATTTTAATTTGATCAGAGAGGGGCAGAGTGAGAGAGAGGGAAAGTGAGAAAGCAAGCTGCCAGATCCAGGACTTGAACCACAGTCAGCCATGTGGGAGTCCAGCGCCCTTAACCACCATGCCACCTGCTGCCCCCTCCCCACCTCTGGCATGTTTTTCAAGGATCCAAAACTTGAACCATGCAATTGGTCACATGGGATCCAGTAGCCTTAACCACCATACAACCAGCTGGCACCCTTTCTTCTTTTACCAGTCTTTTCTCCATAACTGATAAAGTTGATCAACCCCTTTTTGAAGCTCTCTGTTTTCTATGGATCTCAGGATTCCCAACTGCCTGGTCTCTTTGACTACCTCAGCTGTTCCTTCTCTCACTTCCTGTCCTCAGTCTGGGCGACTCCAGACACCACACAGCATCACAGCCACACCCGTGTTTTTATCTCCAGCCCAGATCAGTGAATTCAAGTGTTTGTAAAGCCTCTTATGAGTCTCTCAAACTCTGGGCATCCACCCTCTACCCTCAGACCAGCTCCTTTTATGGAATTTTCTGTTTTTGCAGTATTTTGACCATCTACCAGTTACTTCAAGTTGGTTACCCTTCCTGACTTCACCCCACAACCTGAAATAGTTTCTTCTAGTTGAAAGCCTTAAGCACTCTGTGTCCCTCTGAAAGTGGTGCCTGTTGGCCTGATAATTGCATGTGTACAAGTGTAATTCCCACTGGATATGAAGCTCTCTTTTAACGTAGAGGGCCATGTTTACCTTTTGTAAGTCCTGGTTCTCAGAGCATGGACTGTACATAGTGGACACTAGAAAAATCATTTTTGTAGACCATTTATCCTTCCCCTGCTATGTCTCAGCATCCTTGAGGCATGGCCTTCAGCTGATCAATGATACAAAGTTTCTGCTATATCCTTAGTGCCTACCACAGTGCATGGTGCATGTAGCTGATAGTCATGACCTGGAAATATTTGAGTGAATGGATGAAGGTTATCATTTTAGAAAGTTCAAGTCTCATCAGAGAATGAACAAAAATTTGTTTGTGCTGCTTACTACCTTCCTAGTAGAACTTCTACACGATCCTAGCAGCTGGGTCCAGGATTCAAACCATGCAGCCGGGCATGTGGGATCCAGCACCTTAACCTCCATGCCATCTCTTGACCCTTGTTTGATGCTGTGTTTTAAAATATATAATGAAAAACTAATTCAGTAGCCCCAGTGAATCAGGCATCATTGATTCAATTAATCATTGATTCATTGATTCAGTAGAGGGTTTTCTCTACTGATTGATAAACTATCTCTTCTTTGATTCTGTCCCTCCATATATGATTACTGTGACCTTGTGGGAAGTCAGCTCCTCTCTATTTCACTTTCCTCATCAGGAGGATGGGCCTGATGACAGCTGCCTTATGAACATGAAAGACAGTGTGGTTCCAACATGGTAGGGCAACTCTACTTCTGCCATTACTGTTTCCCCTTTATCTGCCAGGAATACCAAGAACCTGTCTCAGCCAGACATGGCCTTTACCCCAACACCCCATAATTTCCTCCTGGCTCTTACATGAGCACTGTGGCCCCTTCAGACTCTTTCAGCTATGCCAGTGGAAGGGTGGGCCCCTGACTGCCTCCCTAAGCACTCAGTGGGTTAGACTGTCTATGATATTGCTGACTCCAGGGGATGAGGGACAAAGGTCTCCAAGTTTGTTGTGATGTTGTAGACTGTGGTGAGGGAGAGGGGAGCTTTGAAGCTTCCACATGCTCACTTCTGGCTTATCATGATCAAGGTTGAAAACAGAGGCCACTTCCAGTAAATCAAGCTGTTCTGCAGAGCAGTGTGTTTTCTTTTGACAGGCCTTCTTCGCCCTTATCCCCACAGCCCCCTTTTCCAATTAAAAAAAAAAAAAGATAAGAGAATCTATGGGAAAACAGTTATTGACTTGAGTGAAAATGATCCAAGATGGTATTTAGAACAAGGTGAGCAGGAGGATATACATCTCTCTGGGTTCACTTGGGAAGCTTGCCGGATCAGGTTGCAGGTTGTCACTGGCAACAAGCTTCCACCTGGGTGCGTTTTGAGGGGTGAGCCACTAGAAGGGAGGTGGTGGCGGTCTCACTCACCCTCCTACCCACCTCCATTATTCCCTGCAACCCCCATCACCCTCGCCATGTCCTGCTCCTTTTGTTTGCTGCCTTTGTTTCTCCAAGATGGTTTTCTGATCAATTAAAATCTTGTAGGATCTTGAACAGTAATTCTGCCTTTTCAGATAAACAAAGGCGGAGAACAAATGGGAGGGAAGGTTTTAATAAACCTTAGGCATCATTTCCTCCTGCTGTGACACTAAATTTACTTGGATAAAAACAACCTCTTAGATTTACATTTTGATTCTGTTACTGCTTTCATGTGTGCAGGGCTGTCCCACTTCAGATGAAATTTATCCACTTCTTTAAATATTTAGTAGTCTAGCGTGGATGTTAATGAAAGTCTGGCGGTGCTATTTTGAGAATTGCAACAATGATAGTAATTTTCAGTGTCAGATTCCTGCTTCGCAAAGGGAAAGAAGGATGGGAGGAGGAGGAGGGAAAAAATGGTTTCAGTTCTAATAGAGTTTGCCGTCCGCTGGGCCGTGCCAGACAGATGGGTCATGAATACTGTCTAGACGCTCTCTGCCTGAGCGAAGCCCTGGTCTCTAAGGACACGCAATGAGACGCCGGCTTAAGTAACTGGGGGAAGTCAGGGCAAGCTCTCCTGTAATCAGATAGAAATCAATGCCAATCCTGCTTCCTGGGGGAGGCTGAGGTGAGGGGGCGTTATGTAAGGGAGGGGGGTGTTAAGAGAAAGGCCCTCTGTTCCTGATCAATTTTAGTGCAAACTTGACAATTATTAGACATTAGGGAAAGCGTGAAAGGACAGTTGTAGTATGATAACACTATCGATTTAAACTGTACTCCTCCACAGAATGTTGACTGATACAATTCAGACTCAGGGCTCAAAGGCCAGAGAGGAGCTGTGGTGAAAAGGAGGATGTCCTCTCAAGTCATTAAAATAAGGGCACAGACTGTCCAGTGACCTGCACTAATTGTGTGTATTGATGAACCATGCTGTAGCCAACACTGTTGGTTCTGATTGTTCATTTTCTAGGGTTTAGCCCTTAACTTAGAAGAGTTTCAAAGACCACTTGGCTTGCTTTATTTATTTATTTATTTATTTATTTATTTATTTATTTATGAATCTCTAAGAACTTTCCAAAGCTGCATCCCATCATAGGCAATTCTATAGGAAATTAGGTAAACTCTCATAAGCATCCTGCTTGGTTGTGCTTTAGTACATGGATAATTATGATGGTTGTTTCCAGGGTGAAAGGTATAGGGTTTACATAACAGAAATAGTGAATTTCTTCTCATGAAAATGCACAACCGAAATGTGATGGTGATTGGGGAAGAGGGTTGTGACTTTCAGGATGAAAATGTGATCAAGGCTAGGAGACGAGATGATTCAGCAAGTGTGCAGGGAGGCTGGGAGGTGCTTCGTGATTGGACTTGATGGTCATTATTAATATATTTGCCTTTGAAAAATTAACCAAAAGAGTTTACAATAAAGCTTGGGAAGGACCATCTTTGAGTAATTGCAAAAGAAAGCTGAGAAAAATTAAAGCCGTGTGATTTGTCATGTAACTCTGAGGTTGGGAGTGACCACCCACAGGTTGTGTTTCTGTATTAGTCTCATCCGAATGGAGATACCAGCATAAGCTTCTACCATGAAAGAAAACCAAAAACTTAAATGTGGCAATAATATATTTTAAATGTTCTTGTTATAAATCAAGAGCTAATAGCAGAGGACAAAGTTTTTGTTTTGTTTTGTTTTGTTTTTTTCTTGTCTCTTCCTTCCCAGAAAGAGAAAGGAAAATCAAAGACAAAACTTTTTCTTAAAGTAGCCAATCATTGGAAAGCAAAGAAAGAAATCTTGTGTTTTAAGAGCTCACAGTTACAAGCAATGAGAAAGTCTGCCCTTGTACCAAATGCCTTTGTTCTCAGAAATATTTCCACAGCCACCCAGAATGTACTTGCAGAAAGGCATCTTCTTTTGCTAAAATCCTTGCCTGCTCTCCCTGTCAGGCTCTTACATTTGGGCCATGTACTTTCCCACCTCGGGATAATTTATAAGGAATGAACATTTATGGCAGTGAGGTATAATGGGGTGTGTGGATCGTGATGTCAACTGATACTTCTGACCACAGGTGCCTGGAAGGGGAGCCATGTACCTGACCAAACCCCCCAGCTCTTGGTCCTGTTAACTATAATCAAGGGAATGGAACACACATCTGCCCATTTCAAAACTATAGAGATTTGGGACCAGCAGTTGGCTCTGGACTCCCATGGAGTCAACCGCAGTTCGAGTCCCGGAACCGGTGGCTTAAACTCATGCCAGGTGCGTGTGGCATGCCCAAGATGCCTAGAGGAGAATAGAGGAGAAGGGATTGTGGCATGGCCATCCCCCCTGGGGGGTGATTTCTCACTTTCTCTCTCTCTGCCTGTCTGGTGAGCACATACGCCTTATAGCAAAACAAAACAAAACAAAACAAACAAACAAAAACAACCAACAAACAAACTAAAAACTCCAGAGATTTCGTGGGGTGGCTTCTGGGCTCATCTGTGTTCCTTGGCTGGAAAAATACGGTATTTCTCCCTCTTTGAGAAAAGGCATCTGCCCGCACATGAGTACACGCCTGAGTTCTGGAAAGGTACCGAGCTGTGTCATGGATGATTCCAGTGTGGGCATTGCCTCCTTTATTTTTGTCTCTTTGTCTTTTGTGTGCTGGACATTTTTTACTTGTTAAATTCAAAAAATTGGGAGGGAGAGGAACTTGAGCTACACCGGTCAGCCTTTACCTTAGTTCTTGGGAGGAAAGGCCCAGGTATGATTCCCAGGAAGCTGTAACAATACTGCATGTGCTCATGCTGGCAGCCTCTCTCACCGTCTCAGTTTGAAGCAGGGGGGAGATTGGAGCCCAACAGCCGCTCTCCTTGTTATAAGAGGGAGAGTGACTGAGTCAGTCAAGGAAAATTATTTACCTTCTGTCATTTAATGTAAGTTTCTTTCTGTGACTTCACATAATTTTTCCTTAGGAGGGCAATGGAAGAGAATGCACCCTCAGAGAGACGCCCCTCTCTTCCGGTTATTGTACTTAGAAGATAAAAATGTTGAGTGTTGTCTGTTTCACGAGAGAAGGGCTGGCATAAAACCATATTTTTAAAGCCAGTCTGACCTTAAAAGACTGAAAGTGTCTTCACTCTTTCAGATCTACCAGTGCATCCTGCCACCCCGCTGCGAGGCCGCCAGGAGCCAGCGGCCCTTGCCTGCTCATGCTCTTCTGGTTCTGTGTCTGCTCTCATGTTACTACATTCTAATTACAAATGACAGGAACCGGTAGCCAATGCAGTTAGCATCTTCCCCCCAGAAAACAAGATTCTAGGACTGATTCGTTTTCAGAAGTTATTGAAAGAGAAATAATTGTTGAAAGATAATGTCTGGACAGGGACTGGAAAGTGTTCTAGAGAAAACATGTTTGGGAAAATTACTTGCAGAAAATGATTTTGTATAGTAGCAAAATGAGTGTGAATGTGTGAGCACAGGACTGGACTATGTGGGTGTGAATAGAGTGTACGGGGGCTGGGCGGTGTGGGCAGGTGCTGGGTTTGGGGCTGGGTGATGAGGGTGTGAACATAGTGTGCAGGGGCTGGCAGTGTGGGCAGATGCGGAGGATGCAGGACATGGTTTCTGCTTTCCAGCTTCCTTCTGTCCAGTGCTGAAATGAAGCATTTGATGAGATCCATAAAGATATGGGCCAGTATCTCCAGTGCCAATGTGTGGGACAGAAGAAGAAATCTCTTCAAGTCTGAGTACTCTAGGAAGACGTCATCAAGGGCAGGGATGGAGAATCTAGAAGACTCCCGCTCTCCTGGGCAGCCTGGAGGGAGGGACTGGCAGTGCAGGTGGGAAATGGTAAGCATCATGTCACACAGAATTGCCATGGTGAGCCAGCTTGCCTGGAGGTGAGGACTAATTTTGAGGACTATCACTAGAAAGGTAGGTGGGGTCAGATTCTAGAAAGTCAGGCCAAGTCATGTTTATTCTATCCTGAAAGAGGTCACTGAGGTTTTTGAGCAAGAGAGTTGAGGGTACAACATGGACCAGTTATATGCTAGAAGGTCCTTAGAGATAACCTAGTTCAGTATTCCACCTCATAGACAAGGACATGGAGATCCAGACAGTTGAGATCATTTTTTCAAGGTCACAAAAATAGTCTTTGGCAGAGACCCTAAGGTGTATGTTTATTAGTCTGCTATAACAAAATACCATAGACGAGGTGGATTATAAACAACACACATTTATTTCTCACAGTTCTGAAGGCTGGAAAGTTTTAAGATCAAGGCCCTGGCTGATTCATTGTCTACTGAGGACTCATTTCCAGGTTCTCATTTATGAATACCTTCTTGTATTCTCATCTGGTGGAAGAGTCAAGGGAGTTCTCTGGAGTCTCTTGCGTAGGGGTGCCAACCCCAATTATCAGGGCTCAGCCCTCATGACCTAATAGACTCCCGAAGGCCCCACTTCCTAATGGGGGTTAGGATTTCGACATATGAATTTTAGGGGGCACAGACATTCAGACCTTAGCAGTATGCTTTCTGTTTCTTATGCCAGTTTTATTTCCATTGTACAAGATCCTCACACTAACTTGTTGGGTTAGGCGAACCAAGTGACAGGGAGAGACAAAGAATAAAGAGCGTCACCTGAAGGACTCTTTTCTGCAGAGTAGATAGCATTTAGATGAACGCAGTGTGTGCCACTTGAGAGGAGGAACAGAGGCATAATTAGGAAGGATATCAGAGGAGGTAGTAGCCCAGTGCATTTGCCAGAGAAGTACCTCTTCAGCAGGGTTTGAAGGTAGTCATACGGCTAAAACAATGTTAAAAATGAGTTGTGAAAAATCAGTGTGAAGGCTACATCAGGAGATGAATAGAGAAGTTTGCCAGAGTGTGTCCCGGCTCAGAGGTGTCCCTCAGTGTGAGGGACTGCACTTCGACAGGCAGCTCTCTCCTCACTGCTGTGCTCTCAGAGCCTGGTGTAACATCTGACAGCACACTGGCAGCGTTTGGTGCAGCGATTGAGTGAAGAAAGGAATGAAAGAGGCACAAGTCTGCAGGCAGAGGGATGTCCTGGAGAGGGTTGTAAGTGATGCTAAAAGGGGAGGAGGACAGTGAGGAAGTCTCTGAGGCCAATGGGGTCTAGTGTGGAGAAGGGAGAAGTCTCCTCCTCAGAGGCTTGACTGGAAGGATTCCGATGTACAGGTGGAGATACTCATTGAGCCGAAGAGGAGGGGGAAAGACTGGTTCTCACCTTACAGGGCAAATCATCTCAGTAAGGGGCAGTAAAGTGACATCTTCTGCCTAGGGCTGGGAAGTTGAAAAAATATGATGCAGGAGGGTCCACATAACAGTCAACATCTTGGCTATACTTTGTAATTGTTAAAAGCTTCAGAGCTTTTTACATGTGTCTCTAAACAATTATCTTTCAACAACTCCATAAGATTGAGTATTTACCAAGTGTTAAGTGCTTTACATGACTCATCTCATTTAAGTGTCATGGCAACCAGAGAACTCATAGCATCCACTCCTACACTTAAGGAAATGAGCCCAAGTCTTAGCCTGTGGCCGTGAGTAGGAGCTGGCCCACAGGGATGACCTCCAGAGAAGACTGTAGGCAAAGAAGTCCCAGAGGCTAGTGAGGGATAGCCCTGAGGATGGTGCCATGGATGCCTGTTGCCAAGTATAAATGATCAGAGGGACTGAAAGAAGACAAAGCTGGGCTGTTTCCCAGAGGCCTCTGCTCTGGTCTGAGACGGGTGTCCAGGGAGGGGGGCATGCATGTGATGAGCATGTATGTCATGGGATGTATATATCCTATGCAAAAAGAACAATTGAAGAACAGCAGGAGTCATATTTGAAGAAAGATGCAGGGTCTCTTTTGTCCTTTGCATGTAAGTGGTGATGCACTTTATTTTGCTTTGCTTTAGATGTGTTCGTAGGTGTATGTGCACAGGCATGCTTTATGGCAGTCAGGAGGCCCATGGGTTGTCATAGTATTACAGGTAAACTCCGGGGGCGAGGTTCAGAAGAGGCAGGACCCTGAATGATATTTTCTTTGGAGGTCCAGCACTGAGATGTGTTTGTATCATGGGGAACCTTGGGTTTATGTATTCCTTGTTACACAAGAATGAGTTAAAATAAGGAAGCAGCAGCTCTGCTCCTCTCTACGTTGACCTTGGTTCATTAATACCTCGGGCCTGGGTTTTCTGTCTGCTGGCGAGGAAGGCAGTTTGATCTCTGTTGTCCCTTGTGACTCAAAAAAGCATTCTGAGTCAGTGACTTTACTTCTGCTACTAACTTTAATGAGATGGATGCTGGATGCAGCATTTAGCCAAAGAGGTGTATCTTTGTAAATAATGTGATTATATTCAGGTTTTTGAGAGGTGCTCATCAAAGCACAAAACATCTACCAAGCCCGCTAAAATGAGAGCCTCCCCATGTGCAGTGGACCCAGCTATTCTTTGCAGAGTGCCAGGTGTTTGTCTGCCTTTCCCACTGTTACCTCTTCTCATTACCTTTCAACCCTGTCTCTAATATTGCTGTGTAATCTGTTCACTGGGGACAGTAATGACGCAATGTGTGAATCCAGAGTCTGGCACCTCGTAGCACCTTGATAGAAATAGAAAGCTGTGATCACAGCATTAAAATATGCTAACAGGCTGCAGGAGCTAATGGGCGCTGCTTTTACACTGCAGATGTTCATTCTGCGCTGCTGCTGAGTGTGGGGGCGGACTGGGAGGCCGCGCTGCTCAGATCCAGCGTTTTGTGGTTGTTTTTGTTTATGCAGAGCTGTTCTCCAAAAGGGGCATCCTGCCTTCCTTATAAAGTGTGCTGCCTTTCTAGGGCAGCAAAGAGAGAAGAACTCCCTTTGGGCTGTTAGAGTATACGGGTGAGCGCAGCATTCATGTGGAGGAGAAATGCTAGCAATGAAGATAGAATGCAGTCATTTGATTAAAATAAATTAGATTTTATCCTGTTTGTGGCTAATGTTTATCTAGATGGAATTTCTGAGCACTAGAAAGAGATTCTGAATGTGTTGTATAAATGCGTAAAAGAATTTCAGCATACCAGATTTAAAAGGATGCTTTAAGTACATTAAATTGTAAATAATATGGAATTTAAAATTTTTGACTTGCAGTCTTGTCTTACATTTTCTTGCTGGCTCAAATTGACAAATGACATCATTCTCTTAATAATCGTTGTTCTAGTAGCAAGACTTCCCACCCCTTTATTCATTTGCTCTCACTTTGCTGAAGTCAGTCAGATGAAACAAATGCTAGAGTGAGGAGACAAGAGAGCCAGGTGGTATCTGGTGCTGCAGGGCTAGTGATACTTGTCCACGTTGAAGGAAGACTGTGTCTACAGCAAGGGTGGCAGGAGACAAGTGTGGCCCAGCTTAGGAGTTGACCTAAGTGACAGGACCAGGCAGCTGACTGGCACAAGTGAGGTGGAAAATGCCCTGGGCTTGTCCAGAGGTGCCAAGAGGGCAAGGAGACACTGTGTCCCTATGACAGATGCTGTTCTATGAGATGTTTTGTGTTGTCTTTGCAGTTCATACCACCTGAGCCCACAGGAACAGCCCCGGTAGTGTAGGCATTCATCCATTCATCAAGCATCCCATTCAGATGTTCATTGTGCTGGAACCTCACAGCAGGAGTGACTGTGGAATCTAGTACTCAGTTTGCTGAGTGGATGAATGCAGCTCCTCAGTATAGCAGTCACTGTGTCAGGCAGTTCAAATTGTGTACTTCCAAAGGAGATAAAGTAACCTAACGCTGAGGTACCTATATGATCATGGATTGAGGGACAGACAGGGGAGGAGGTGCTGCCTAGGAGAGGCCAGAATAAACTTGGCAGAAGATCAAGAATGCTGAAGCATATCCTGGCACCAGGACCACAGGTCTTCCCCTGGCTTAGCTGGCAGGAAGATCATTTTCCCCAGGGGGTACTTAGGCAAGAAGCCTAGTTCGCCAAGCTTTTGAGGGACTATGAAAGTATTGGATACCTAAAAAAAATTCTACAGCCTCCAAAGTAGGAAGAGAAAATGCCAAATCAAAGTGAACACATTTAATTAAATGTCCACCAAACCTAATGGCATATTAACTAGTCAACTGCAGTTCAGTGTCTCACAGGGGATGTGGTTTTACTGGGTTTGACATGACATCTACAAGCCATGAAGATCCTGAAATAGCCCTGGGCAGCTGTGGTGAGAAGGGACTGGAGCCTACGGTGGCACCTGCTCTTGACTGACCATGTAAGGAAATATTAGCAGCATCCAGCATTAATCCCATAGCCTACCATCTCTCTGAAGATGTGTTCTCCTCACTCCCCTTGAGGGAGTTGGACTCCTTTACTTTGTCACACATACTTAATGCAAGAGAATAAGAGCAGGAACAGACCTCCCACTTGTGGCTGGGGCAGGGCCATGCATCTGGCCCCTTCTTCCCTCCTGCACCATCTTCAGGAAAAATGTCAAGGTGCTTGGCAGCCCAGGTCCCCTTCATCCGTGTTCAGGCCCAAACTGGGTGTCATTTTCGGAGGCTTACTGTAAAATTAAACAACTGTTGGTGGTGCTGAGATGAATAGATGATAAGTTAGTTACAGTCGTGAGTAGCTTACTGCTAGAAAGTCATTCAGAGGAATGTATCATTAGTTGATTTTGTCATGGTACAAACATTATAGAGTATATGTAAACAAATTACACAGTATAGCCTAACATGCCCGCACTATATGGTAATCCTATTGCACCTGGTCTGTAAACCTGTATAGAATGCTACTGTACTAAATACTGTGGGTGACTGCAGCACATTGATGTTTGTATATCTAAACATATCTAAATGTAGAAAAGGTTCAGTAAAATAAGGTATAAAGATAAAAACTGGTACACCTCAATAGGGCACTTAGCATGAATGGAGCTTGCAGGACTGAACGTTGCTCTGGGTGAGTCAGTGGTAAGTGACTATGAAGGCCTAGGACATTCTTGTATACTCCTGTAGACTGAACACTGGACACTTGGGCTACATTAAACTTATAAAATTTTTTTTCTTTATTAAAAAAATAAATCAACCTTAGCTATCACGATTTTACTTTTATAATTAATTTTTTAAAACTTTTTGATTCTTTTGGAATGAGACTTAGCTTAATACACAAATGTGTTATACAGCTGCATAAAAATATTTTCTTTCTTTATGTCCTTATTCTATAAGATTTTTATCTATTGGGTTGTCAGAAAAGTCATGACGTATTTTTGTATGCAAAAATGCATCATGATTCTTCCGACAACCCAATATTTTCAAATCTTGATTTTTTACCTTTTAAACTTTTTTGTTGTTGTTGTTAAAAATTAAGTCATAAAAATACACATTAACCTAGGCCTGTACAGGATTAGGATCATCAATATCTTCTACCTCTACATCTTGTCTCATTGGAAGGTCTTCGGGGTCAATGGCACATGTGGGCCATGTCACCTCCTGTGATAATAATGCATTCTTCATGAAGTAGCTCCTGAAAGGACCTGTATGACTGGCAGTGCAGTAGGCTCATTTACACTAGTAATACCACAAACAAGGAGGTAATATATAAAGACATTATAACGTCACTAGACAATAGGAATTTTTTAGCTCCATTATAATCCTATGGAACCACCATCATGTATGTGGTCTGTCATTGACTGAAACATCCTTATAGCAGCACATGATTGTACTGTGTATATTTTTAAGATTATGAAGAAAACAAACATATTTTTTAGATAAACCTATTTATTAGTCCATTTTTAATTCAGAGTCTCAACTCCTTACAGGAGTAACTGTCATCTTACAAGATCTTTCCGCTGTTAAAAGAAATGTGTTCTTTGGTTCCCAACGTGTGCAAGGGAATTGGATGTTTTGCTGAGGTGGTAAGAATACATATTCCAAGAACGAGGAGACTTCTTATCATGGATCCTGAGACAGGAAATGGGTCAAAGTTTCAGGTGAAAAATGTGTCATGCTGTCTGGTTTGGGGTATGAATGAATAATTACCAAAAGACCAACTGTGGTGGGTGAGTGAGGGGTCAGCATGAGTTTTACCTGAGAAAAGGAAACAGGAGTTTAAAAGTGGTTAAAACTTACATCTCTTAGTACTTACCTTTCTCTGTGCATGCCATGCCCTGTAAGTGGCGCTTCTTCCTCACCCAGGGTGCACATTGTACTTCCTCTGCCATGTCTCCATGGATGTTTTCTTCCAGTGCTTTGGTGAGGAGCAACCAATGGAGAGGTGAGAGAACTGGCTGTCATGGTATCTGGCCCATTTTAAGCTCTCAGTAGGTCAAATTCCTTTTTTTCTCTCTCTTTCTGTTGTATTCCTATTTCACTCTATGGATTCCTCTGACCCATATCATGTTGGATTTTAATTATTTGTTTAATTACGTTTCTCCTGCTACATTATGAGTAAATCTCTCCAAGGGAAGCTCTGTGTTTTATTCATTTTAGGGCTTTCATTGTCCAGCACAAAGCCTACCACATTGTAGACACTGTGTATTGATTTTGATGCAACATTTGTAATACATAAATATATGTGTGTGTATGTTACACACATACACATAAATCAATGATATACACACATATTTATTATAATTATACTTTAAAAAGCAGTTTGTATCAATAGAAATGGGAAAATGATATTATTTGCAGACATAAACCAATTTACGCTATCAGTGCAGGTTTGGTTCCCGGTGTGACACTTGTTTCTCCTCAGACACACATGGTTTTTTCTAATATCTACGGCTTTTGGTGTTAACTAAAAACTGCTCATACCCCTTCTTTGCCTGAATGTAGGAAGCATAAAGAAGAAGCTAGATGGCTGACTCTAAGGCAGGAACAGTGGGACATAATGGGACTTAGCTGCACTGACTCTGCCTGATGAGGGATTCAAAATGCCATTCATACTAAATCAATTTAGTAACTAAGAAAACTGCACATCACTGTGAAAGTACTACTTGTTAGTCTGTGTGATAAAAGATTTAACTTTATATATTTGGCTGAGGATGGTGAATCTTTCTTGTCCACATATCATTTATACAGCCATTCCACTTGATCAGAGTTGTGAGCAGGGCACAAGTAAAAATTGGACATATATTCATGAGAGAAGTTCTTCATGTATTTTGAAACATTGACTGCATTGTTTTGTTTATTTGTTTTGTTTAATTGCATAAAAGGTGTGGTGGACAGAATAATGCTCCATCCTCTGTCTCTAATGTGTCTATGTCTTAATCCCTGGGACCTGTGAATATGCCGCTTTCCCTAGCAGAAGGGACTTCTCTGAGTAATTGGGGTTAAGTACCTTGAGATACAGAAATTATCCTGGACTATCCAGGCAGAGTCAAATATATGAGTCTGCAAAAGCAGAGAACCCTGCCTGGCTGTGGTCAGAGGGAGACATAATAGAAGAAAGGTCAGAGAGATAGATGCAAGGTAAAAAGGACACAACCCATCATTGCTGGATTTGAAAATGGAGGAAGGTGGCACAAGTCAAGGAATGTAGTAGGCAGCTTCTAGAAGATCAAAAAGGCCAAGAAACATCTGTCCCCTAGAGTGCTGGGGAGGAATATAGTCGTACTGACTTTTGATTTTGTAACCCAGTGAGATTCATTTTGGACTTCTAAACTCCAGAACGGTGAGATAATAAATTTGTGTGTGTGTGTGTGTGTGTGTGTTTCCTTTATAGCCAGTAGCTTGTGTGCATATGTGTGTGTGAGAGACAGAAAGAGACAGAAACTACCAATAGAGTATGGTCATTCTACAATCCTTTTCCCTCCATTTCTTCATCACTTCAGGATTGGAGCAGGTGTGCACATGCACCAGCATGTTTTCAAGTCATGGGAGCTAGGATTCAAACCATAGTCAACCATATGAGATCCAGTCCCTTATGTATAGCACTCAACTCTTGTACTATAGGTCTTGCCCCAAATTTATATTGTTAACCATTGAGTTTGTGATCATTTGTTATAACAGCAAATGGAAAGGGATGTAGTGGGCCTCCCTATTAAAAGATGCATTTTTAAATAGAAAGAAGTAATACCTTTCTAGTTTTTTTCTCCCCAAGAGATCTTTTTGCTTAGGGTGCATGCACTTGCTAGAGAGACAGAGAGACAGAAAGTGAGAAATCACTCTCCTAGGGGGATAGTCATGCCACAATCCCTTCTCCTCCATTTTTTTCCCTCAGGATTTTGGGCATGCATGCACATGCACGCAGTCTGAGTTTGAAGCTGCCAGGTCTGGGACTTGAATCACAGTTGACTATATGGGAGTCCAGTGATGTAACCATTGTTCCATCTGCTGGTTCCAAAACTTTTCTAGTGTTGTATGAGGAATATTTATAGTATACTTTCATTAGCTACAGGTCTATACATTTTAGCCCATTTTCTTCATTTTAGAGATGAATAAACATAGTCTAGGCATTCCCTAAGTTTCTGCGTGAGGTCACACGTTAGATCTCATGCCAAGTCACATGCCAAGTCTCACACACAAGTGATGGAGAACCTGATCTGGAACTGTGGTTTCTGACTCTTCCACAGTCATTGTCCTTTCACCACAGTTTCTCAAGGTTATTTTAGAAGAGCAATACCAAGGGGGGGGGGTGCTATGCTTGAAGAGAGTTTATTAGAAGAATAGATATAGATTCAAAAGTAGTAGTTAACTAACATTATTTTCCTAAACTGATAGGTCGATTAGGTCAGTGAAAATATGATACTTGTTCTTCTTCAGACATGCATGGTTTCTTCTAAATTCTATGTCTTTCAGTGTTATCTAAAACTGCTTCTACTCCTCCTTTGCCTTCTTGCTCATCTCCCAAGCTTCACAGCTCATGGTCCTTCATGGTCCAGGTTTAATGCCTCCCTCACCTCCTAATCCTTCCCCAGAGCCTCTGCTGGGAGAATTGCTCTATTTCATTTCATGAGGTTGCATGTTATTGTTTGCAATTTACTTAGCTTCATTCCTTATCTCACTTGCACTTCATGGTATTTCATGAGTGGACCCGTGTCATGTGACCAATGCCACATATGTCCTTATATCTTTGAATAGATTTGGTGCTAAATAAATTTTTAAAAGAAAAAATTTCTGTGTCTTATGAGGAATTGTTGAGACACAAAAAAGTTTGTGATGAGGATATCTAAAGCAAAGAATATATAGCCCTTGGCTCTCTGGAATATAGACCTCTTATTAGTAAAAGATTTGGGGCTAAGATTGTATTATTTTCAAGTTGTATACATGTACTATTATACTATTATAAACTTTAGAAGATATGCACAAAATTACAGAACTTACCAAAGAACGAGATAAAAACAAAATCATTCTCATTCTTTCTTCTCACACCAAACGAGTTAACCCACTGGGAATATGCCACTTGTGGATAACACTGGTCTGCTAGTTTGCCTTCTGTGTGACCTTGAGAATCATATTCAGCCGTCATTGGCATTGACTTCCTCATCTGCATAATGAATGATTAATGTGCAGTCTATACCAGATTGGAATTAACTGGTTTATTTATTTTTATTTATTTATTTATTTATTTTGGAGAGATTTTAGCTATAGGGTGCGTGTGCTCTCCAGACAGACAAGAGAGACAGAGAGATAGAAAGCGAGAAATCACCCCCCAGGGCGGATGGCCATGCCGCAATCCCTTCTCCTCCATTCTCCTCTCTGGATCTTGGGCACGCACGCACACACGCCTGGCGTGAGTTTAAGCCACCGGATCCGGACTTGAACCGCAGTCGACTACATGGGAGTCCAGCGACATAGCCATTACGCTAACTGCTGGTCCCTTAACTGGTTTATTTATCTCCACAGGTTCTGAGAGAGCAGAAGCTGACTTATCTTGTCCCTGCTCTATGTCATAGTGCCTGCCTGCAGAAGGTGCTCTGTGGACATGTGTCAAATGAATGAGCAAATGTGTCCATGAGTGCCAGACTGCTATAGAAAAACAGAAGAGGTAGAGCTCTCTTTGGCCGTAGGCTGAAGAGGACAGAGAGCCTTGAAGAATATATTAAATTTTGAGAAGGGGGGAGAGGAGGTCAGCGCCAAGAGGGAATGGGGAACATTATACACAAAGGCAAAGAAAAGCAGGGAAGACCGGGGTGGGGGGAGGTGATACTAACTTGAATGAAGGGGAGTAGAAGATTCTTGAAGAGAAGAAAATGATACTAACTAGTAATTTGGTTAGGTTAACATGATTGAGCTTTGTTATGTAGAAACCATAGAAACTTTTTGAGCTGTGTACTGGTATCATCTGCCATGATAGCTACAATAGCAGTAGAACAACTGATGCTGTGAAATCATTTTCCATCCCCAGAGACAGCAGACAGTTTTGTCAGCTGTGGTTATATTGGGCACAAAAGCTACCATTGTCAGGTGTCAGGTATGAGGAAGGTGTGAATAGCGGCAGTGGTAGTAAGACAAGGAAGGAAGGGCCACTGCATACTCTGTCAAAACCTAAGTACAGATGGGAGGACCAGTGGACGGTGAAGCTGTAGGGGGAGAGGCCAGGGAAGGCATTTAGGTGCCGAACCTGGGTGATATGACTCTAAACCATTCAGTCCGGGAATGTGTTGGTTTTCAGGGTAAGATGCCAAGTTTGGTGAAATGTAGGTAGATTTGAGATAAGAATATGAGACATTCAGTGTCCAATAAGTAGTTTGATCTAGGAACTTATTTTAATGACTATGAAGAAAGAAATCTGGATGTTATATAGTTAGTATTTGTTTTCTTCACTTAAATGATGCAAAATTCTTCTATGTCCAAGCCTTGAAAAGTTTCCCAAAGAAGAAGTATGTCAGTACAACCCAAGAGATAGGAGTCCCAGTCATGGTGGCTGCAAGGGTTGGAACAGGGGAAGTAAGGACATGACCCAGACATGCAGCGGCCCCAAGCAAAGCCTCATTTTGGTTTTGCTGTATGAAGAAATCAGAAGGATTTGACCCTTTGGCAGAGAGCAGCTGGCTACTTAGACCTATGAGTATAATAGTGCCCTCACTGGGAGTAAGTGTTCATGGGAGACCAGACACTTGGGTGGCATTGCTGTGGCAGCCTTCCCTGGGCTGTTAAGGGAGAGCTGACAAGGAAGTCCAGACTGCCTGAGACTGCAACCGTGGATGGCTTCTAAAGGAAGTGGAACTTTTTTTCTACTGTGGCTGTTCTGTGACTAAGAACCTCTGTGAAACAGTTGGCATCATGGGGCTTCTAGATTCAGGCATGATGTGTGTCCACTTAGGGAAGGGCTGCCCTGTGAGTGGGGGCTTCTTCCTAGGTGTGACCACCTTGCGCTTGGACTTCCAAAGGTTGACCTCCATGAAGAGGTGACTTTTAGGCTCCCTCCTTCTCACCCAGCCCACTTTGTTTCCTTTTTCTGCTTTCACTTCTTTAAAAGGGCACAGCTGCTTGCCAGCCCTCCTTCCCAGTTGTTTGCATCCCCCAAGGTTGGAGTTTGGAAGAACACAGCCCATGAGTGTGCCACAAACACATGACTGATGAAGGAAGCAGGATGCATTCCCTTTGTTGCCCGCTAACAGTGAGCTCCATTCTGTTATTTGTATGCTCAAACAGGCTTTATAACAGTTGTTAATACATATTCCCATCGCCCAAATTGTCAGTTTTTTGAGATGACTAAGAATACATCATGCCTTCTTGATGGTTTTAATTTCTCATCATGTAGTGTCCACCTCACTTACACCATTCTGATATTTATTCCTAATTCTGAGTAATCAGCTTCAAGTCTCATTTTAGTCCTTCCCAGATCCTCACTTGGGCACTCATGGGCTTTGAAAAAGCTGGCCCTGGCATGGAGACCAGTTATGCACATTCCATTTCAGACCGTCTTGACAACTACCCCCATCTTTGGGAAAATATAGCACTTAAGAAATATGTACTGGAGAATAAGATAAAGGGACCCAAGATTTCTTTTTAAAAATGTGTTTCTTAACTTGGTCTCTGGCATAATTTATGCATTTATGGATAATACTTCTCAGCCTTTCATGAAATTTCTTCTTCTTATATGTAGAAAAAAGAGGCTATTTTAAATTATAAAGGAAAGCTTTAATCTAGTCCAAGAAACTGGGGGAAATAGACTTCTCTTCTCACTTTCAGCCCCATTTTCCTACCTAATGTTAAATATGGCTATTTCTCCCAATTTAGAGGGTTTTCTTTGTAGAATATGAATGAGCTATTTACTGGGTAACAAAAAGACAAGCCTTTCAAGTACAAATGGAGCTTTGGAGATCTCTCAATTTGAAAGACTAATCTCTGCATAAACACAACTGTTTCTCCATATTGCTGGGAACACTCCATCTATCTGTTTGGCCACACTTTCTATTATGGTTTTTATAAAATGAAACTGACTAATAGCTCAGCAGAGAAGTATTTGGGCAAAGCAGCAATAGGGATGTGTATATCGCCTTAAACTGTGTTGACGAGCAAAGAATAGTAATTTTCTATAGAAATTGCTTTAATCTGATAAATAAAACTAGGCACTGCATATTTCCATTCCCCTACTTTTATTTATTTGAGTTCATGTCCATTAATAGTCTCAATTTTTTTTTCCCTAACTAAAAGCCTGATTATACCTGTTGCCTTTTAGGCACAAAATCTTTTGTCAATGGCTTCTTTTTTCTTAATGAAACCTAATGACATAGCATTAGCACTTCTGCTATGGGGTAATTTGAGAGGTCACTGTGTATCTCCCATCTTCAGCTAGTAAGTACACATGAATTTAGAAAGATGGAGCCATTGTTCACAGGAATACACTTTGGGAATGACAGAGACTATTTTGAGTTTCATGTCCCTGTAGATAGGGGCTTTTGAAACCCTCCTTCCCTTCAGCCCCACCCCCACCTCTAGTTTTAGGACAAAACTGGATTAGTGAATTCATGGCTTGACAGACTGAACAGAAAAATGAGGCTCTGTGCTCCATATTCATGTGCATCTGCCCCTCATGGTGACATGCTAATTGGTTGGCCAGTGCACAAGATGAGGAAGTGCAGGTTTCCTGTTGCTCACACAGTGCTTCCTGTCTACCGTGATGGGAGAAAGTCAAGCGAAGTGAATGGAGCTGAAAGAAATGTTGCTTAGCCCAAGATGGCAGCTTCTGGGATATAAAATTAAATGGCATAATTTGTAGGAAGCTTCCTATTAAAATCTACAAAGCTATAAATAAATATATTGCTGTTTTATCTTTTAAATTAGGTCATGTTTAACCTGCGTAATATCTGCTTTAAGAAAAACCTATTTTTTTTTTTATTCCTGTGATTTGGTTAAACTGTACTCAATTGTTGCTTACATGTTGAAGTGAGGATATCAAATAGTGTGCTCAATCTTCATTCTAGTGCTACTACTTCTTCTTTAAAAAAACAACAAAAAAACAAAAACCCATACTAAAATAACAGGGCCTGCTTCAGCCTCCCAGCTGGGACCACAGGTGCATGCTACCATGCCTGGCTCTTTCAGACAGGGTCTCTCTGTGTTGCCCTGGCCAGCCTTAAGCACATGACCTTCCTCATACAATTACAAGCACAGACCTCTGAGTTGGCCACTAGATTGGAGTTCAATCTAGGTCTCCCATGTGGTCCCAGCCTGTGGAGCACGGCATCTTAGCAGCATGCACCATTGTGGCTGCGCCCCTCACGCATTGTTATCTCGTTTTGAGTATGTTGTAGTTAGATATGAAAAGATGATTTAAGCTTTTATAACTTCTTGTAGAATCATACAGTATCAAGAAATTAGCCTATGGGAGTTGATGACGCATGTATAGTCCTCATATTTTCAGTTGTCAAAATGAATAAAGGGGATGAAGAATATGTGAAAGCATTATTTTAGAATACTACTCATTCATTGTTTAGAATCTATAACCTTTCTCAGGTTCAGGAAGGCAATATTTGCTCTCATTGGCTCATAACATCAAAAACCAAACTAAAGTTGGCATCAGAGTCATATTTGTTGGTGGAGGACATGGAGCCAAAATGTAATGGGCTTTTCTGGTGAGGCTTGTGGCTTGGCAGAGGATTGTTGTGGTAAAGGCTAGGTCCATTTAGGCAATTTCCTCCTCTTTACTGAAAGTGTTTTTCTCAGTTTCTTAAAAAAATGCTAAGTTATGGACATATATATATATATATAAACGGTAATATTATAAATTAGATGGTTCTCTCTATTTAAAATCTCATCTCTTTATACTATCTGCCTCCTTTCTTGGTCTGCTTTTTTTGTTGTTGTTCTGATCACTAATTATCCTATTATATATTTTACCTATCTTGCTTATATTCTGTCTCCTCTTCCAGAATGTTATTCTAGAAGGATAGAGGTTACTCACTAAACATTTCACCTTGCTTCAGTACTTAGAATAATGTCTAGGAGCAAATTAAATATATATTGAATGAAATAATGAACAAATCTCTAAAATGGTACTTGGAGGATAGTTTTGTAAAGTAATGTTTATTTTGCAATTAATAACTTTTTAAAAGATAATAGATTTGTGGTTTGACACAAAATCAAACAATGTAATGCACCACATTAATAAAATAAAGGAATAAAGCCCCACATGATTATCTCAATGGACACAGAAAAGGCATTTAATAAAATCCAGCATTGTTTCATGATAAACATCACCAAAAAAAATAATCTAGAAGTAGAAGGAAACTTCCTCAGTAAGAAGGAGGGCATATCTTAGTCTATTTCAGCTGCTATAACCAAATGCCATTGACTGTCAGTTTATAAATAACACAAATTTATTTCTCATAGTACCAGAGGCTAGGAAGTCCAAGATTGAGGTGCTGCCAGATTGGGTGCCTGATGAGGACCTGTTTCTTGGTTGCTAGATGCACCTTCTTACTGTGCTCTTACATGGTAGAAGGAGCTAGCTAGTTCTCTGAGGTCTCCTTTACAAGGGCACTAATCCTATTCATGAGAACTCTGTCCTAGTGAACCAATCGCCTCCTAAAGCCCCCACTTCTTAATACCATTACATTGGGGATTAGCTTTCGACATGTGAATTTTAGAGCAACACAGTCTATAGCAAGGCATTTGTGAAAAACCTGCAATCAACACCATACTCAATGGTAAAGGAATGAAAACTTTTACCCTAAGATCAAGAATAACACAAAGGTACCCACTTCCACCACTGGTGTTCAACATTGTACTGGAAGTTCTAGCCAGAGCAACTGGCTAGAAAAAGCAGCAGACAGCATCCAAGTGGCAGAGAAAGAAAGAAAACTATCTCTATTTATAACATAACATAATCTTAAGTATAGAAAAATCTACAAGGGTATAGAAGAAAGCTACCATAGCCAATAAATGGATTCAGTAAAGCTGATGGGAACAAGAAAAACCCATGGAAATCAAGTGTGTTTCTATACATGAACAATCTGAAAAGGAAGTTAAGAAAGTCATTCCACTTAAAATAGCATCTAAAAGAATAAAATACCTAGAAATAAATTTAACCAAAGAGGGAAAATTTGTAAGCTGAAATCTATAACACATTGCTGTAAGAAATTAAGACCTAATTTAATTGAAAGACATTTTAGATTTATGGATAGGAAGACTTAGTTTTGCTAAGATGTCACTACAAATTAAAGTGGTCTGCACATTCAGTGAAATCTCTATCTAACAGTCTTTTAGGGAGGGAGAGAAATGCAAAAGCTGATCCTTAAATTCATATACAATTTCAGGGGGCAGCAGATAGTGTAGCAGTTATGTCTCTGGACTCCCACACAGGCTACTGTGGTTCGAGTCCTGAACCCAGTGGCTTGAAAATCATGCCAGGCGCATGTGTGTGTGTGTCCAAGATTCTGAGTGGAGAATGGAGGAGAAGGAATTTGGCATGGTCGTCCCCCCTGGTGGGGGGAGATTTCTCACTTTTTCTCCCACTATGTTTGTCTGTCTGTCTGTCTGTCTCTCTGGCAAGAGCATTTGCCCTAAGGCAAAAACTTCTAAAAAAAAATAATTTTATATACAATTATAAGGTACCCAAATAGTCAAAATAATATTGAAAAAGAACAGGACAGCAGGTGGCAAGATGCTTATGGCAGCTGGATCCTACTTTGCCAATTGTGCAGTTTGAGTCCCAGATCTATCAGCTTGGGGGGAAAAAAAAAAACAAAAAAAAACAAAAAAACACTGAGCATGTATACATGCTTCCTCAAAATCCTGAGAGGAGAATGGAGGAGAAGGGATTGCAGCCTGGCCATCTATCCTAGGCTGTGACTTCTCACTTTCCTTCTCTCTCTTTCTGTTTGTCTCTCACTGGTGTGTGCTTGGCGCTATAGCAACCCTCTGACACCAAAAAAAGAATAAGAACAAAGTCAGAGGACTCACACATTTTTTTTAGAGAGAGGTTTTTAGTATAGGGTCCATATGCTCACTGGAGAGACAGAAAGCAAGAAATTACCCCCCAGGGGAGATGGCCACACAATAATCTCTTCTCCATTCTCGGGATGTTGGGCATGCATGCACATGTGCCTGGCATAAGCTGCTGGGTCTGGGATTCAAACCACAGTAAGCCATGTGGGAGTCCAGCGACATAACTATTATGCTATTTGCTGGTCCCCACACTTTTAAGTTTTAAAATTTACAATGACACAGTAATCAAAACAGTGTGGTACAAACGTAAGGACAGATGCATTTACTGATGGAATAGGTTTGAGAGTCCAGAGATATATGCCCACAGATCTATGGCCAATTGATTTTTGCCAAAAGTGTCAAGTCCATTGTTCAGTGGGAAAGAATAATCTTTTCAACAGTGATACTAGGACAACTGGATTTCCATATCAAAGGAAAGAAGTTGGACCTCTGCTTCACATCAAATAAAAAAATAAACTCAGAATATTGGGTCATCGGAAAAGTCATGACATATTTTTCTGTTTTTCCATGCAAAAATGTGTCATGACTTCTCCCATGACCCCCCAAAAATTGATCAATGACTTGAAAAAAGGTGCTAAAACCTTTATATGATAAAATATGATAACATTATTTTAAAAACGTAAGGGTAAGTTTTTATGAACTTGAATATGACAATGGCTTCTTAAACAAGACACCAAAAAGTATGAGTAGCAAAAGAGAAATAATAGGTAATTGTACATTATCTTAATTAGAAAACATTTATGCATTAAAATCATTACTGGGGCCAGTAGATGGCTTAGCAGTTACATTGCTGGATCCTCACATAGTCAATTGTAGTTCAAGTCCTGGACTCAGTGACTTGAAATTCATGTCAAGCGTGTATACATGTGTGCCCAAGATTCTGGGAGGAGAAGGGAGGAGAAGGCTTGGCCATCCTCCCTGAGGGATGATTTCTCACTTTCTCTCTAATGTCTCTGTCTCTCTCTCTGGTGAGCACACACAGTCTAAGGCAAAAACCTCTAAAAAAATCACAAGAAAGTAAAAAGATTTCCTACAGAATGGGAAAAATATTTGCAAATTATATATTTGATAAAGTTTTAATATCCAGAATACGTAAAGAACTATTAAAATTCAATAGCAAAGCGACTAACCAATTAAAACCTGGGTAAAGGACCTAAATAGACATTTCTCTAGATTTGTAAGTGATCAATAAGCATATGAAAAGATACACAATATCCTCAGTCATTTGGGAAATGCAAATCAAAACCACAACAAAATCTCACTGCATACTTACTAGAGAAGCTATAATTAAAAAAAGAAAGAAAGAAAATAATGAGCATATGCAGAGAAGTGGAGAAATTGGAACACTTGCTCATTGCTTGTAGGAATACAAAATGGTGCAACTACTTTGGAAAACAGTTTGATGGTTCCTCAAAAGGCTAAGCATAGAATTACATGATCCAGCAATTTCACTTCTAAGTATTTATCCAAAAGAATTGTAAGCAAGTGCTGGAACAGATATTTGTTCACCAGTGTTCATTACAACATGATTAACAATGATCAAAAGGTAATAATAGCCTACATATCTATCAGCTGGTAAATAGTGTGGCATATCCATACAATGAAATATTGTTCAGTCATAAAAACAAAAGAAGTTCCAATGCATGATACAACACAACTAAACCTTAGAAAGCACTATGCTGAGCTAAAGAAGCCAGTTACTAGAAGACAAATATTGAATGACTCCACTTACGGGAAATAGCTAAAATAGGCAAATTTATCAAAAGAGAAAGTAGATTAGAAGTTTACCAGGAGCTGAGGAGGAGGAATGGGGATTTATTATTGGATGGTTACAGAGTTTCTGTTTGGAGTTACGGAGAAGATTGGGAACAGATAATAGTGACAATTGCACAATAGAATGAATGTAATTGATGTCATTCAGCTGTATTCCTAAAATGGTTAAAAAGGCCAAATTTTGTTTTCTATGCATATATAAATATATATTGTATACATATATACATATTTATATACACATACATATATAATAATATATATAATGAAAAATTAGGAGAAAAAGATGGTAGAACTATTTAAAATAGAATTAACAATGTTGAGTTTCATTTTCTCTTCACCAGACTAATGTCCCACAGGTGTGGGGATCAGAAGAGCGTATGTAATAGACTTCCTGTGGGGCTAGTCCTACAGCACAGTGGTTAAATGCTCTGCAGAGGGAGCTGGATTTCACATGGCCAACCAAGTTTCAGGTGCTGGCCCCAGCAGCTTGAAAAACATGCTAGGCGTGGGCTCGTACATGCCCAGGATCCTGATGGGATGGAAAACTGGAGGAAAAAGGATTGTAATACAATCAGGCCCTGTTTGGAAGTACTTGCTCTCTTTTTCTCTCTCGTACATGTGCATGCACCCTCTGCAATTAAGAAAACAAAAAGACTTCCTCTGACAGGACCATAATATATTCTCTCTATATATGTCTATATCTATATATCTATATATATGTGTGTATATGTATATTCCATATATCATATATATAATATGATAATAATATTTAATAAATCCTTGACATCCAAAGAACGATAATATGTGTACACTCAAATATCTTTGCATATCTCTCAATAAGAGGCTACAGAAATGTTTAGAGGGTTACCTGTCTTTTCTCAGAATCATATTTTCTTTTCCTTTTTTTGGGAGGGGAGGGTTTGCTATAGGATGTGTGAGCTCGCCAGAAAGACTGAGAGAGACAGAGAGAAAGCAAGAAATAACTCCCTAGGGGATATGGCCACGCCATAATCCCTTCTCCTCCATTCTTTTGGGATCTTGGACACACACGCACACGCACCTGGCGTGAATTTAAGTCACCAGGTCCGGGACTCAAACCACCATCAACTACATGGGAGTCCAGCAACATAGCCATTATGTTATGGTCCCATCAGAATCATATTTTCATAGAGAAATAAGTGTTTTCTGTGTATTTCCTTACCCTAAAGTTTAACCTCTCACCAATGGTCATGTTTCAGGAAAAAAATTAAGTTTTCAGCATTTTGCAAGTGTGTATAGGAATGATTAGAGCATAAACTGTCAGGTTGAAATGCAGAATCATCCTTCAACTGGCTGCCTCACCAGCTCAGTGCCTGGACACAGTCCTTATAGAATATGATTCAAATCTGTGTCAGGGCAAAACAGCAAGCCTCCTGGAACACTGGGCCCTAAGCTCCAAGAGATATATATGAAATTATGTGCACTGAGCCTTGCATATAGTAGAGTTCTAGAAATATTAATCGATGAGTTGGTCACTCTCTGACAGTCAAAATCACAACCTTGAATCTACCAATGCTTGTGGCTGTTCTGCGTTGTACAGAATATACTTTTAAAAGAATATACTTGGAAAAGAGAGGAATTGTGAATGGGAAATGGGATGCTTGGTCTCCAGTAATGCTGGGAAATGGGATGCTTGGTCTCCAGTAATGTCTCTGTCTTTTTTGTTCTGGAATAGAGACTATGGCTTCTTGATTCTCTCATCCTGTGCACAGGGTGAGGAGATAACTGAGGCTTGGGGATGGTTTTTTGCTTTCTCAGATTCAGGCGTCATCCTTTGGCTGCATATAGCACCTTCTTCACCCCCTGGTGCTCTATCCTGCTCTCTACTCTCATTTCTCCCCAATAACTTGGGGAGCTGTAGTGCACACTAAGACAGTGTGGCATGTGCATGGCTATCATAATTGCTCCCTTCCTCTTCACTGGCCACTGCTTATTCTACGTTATGCTCACTTCTCTATGCCTAGGCTGACCTGGTAAAAAGAAGTTTGTTTGCATGTGATGTGTTTGAGTATCGTTATTATGCATAAAAAATAGTAAACCTGGAATATTTATTTTTGAAAGGTTTTTGCTATAGGGCATGTGTACTCGCCAGAGAGACAGAAAGCGAGAAATCACCCCTTGGGTGAATGGCCATGCCGCAATCCCTTCCCAATCCCGTCTCCTCCATTCTCCTCTGGGGATCTTGGGCACGCACACACACGCGCCGGGCCTGAGTTTAAGCCATCGGGTCCATGACTTGAACTGCAGTCGACTGCATGGGAGTCCAGCGACATAGCCATTATGCTAACTGCTGGTCCCTGGAGTATTTTTTTGGGGAAAAGTCTTAATGTATATTGTTAATGTTGTCATAATTAGTGTGCAAGTCTTTTAGTAAGTCTCAGGAATTGGCTGTATTCTCTGCCCTTTCTAACTAGTTTGTTCTGATCGGGCCCCAAGCCTGCCTAGTGTCTTGTTTTGTTTTGTTTGTAAGAGAGATTTTTGCTATCGGGCGTGTGTGTTTGCTGGAGAGACAGAGAGAGACAGAGAGACAAAAAGCAAGAAATCACCCCTCAGGAGGATTGGCCACATTGCAATCCCTTCTCCTTCATTTTGCTCTTGGGACTTTGGGCACACACAAACACACATGCCCGGCATGAGTTTTAAGCCACTAGCTCCAGAACTTGAACCACAATTGTCTGCATGGGAGTCCAATAACGTAACCATTATGCCATCTGCTGGTCCCTTCTCTGGTGATCTTTAAGATCAATCTCTGCCTTAGACTGAGGACTACTCGTGGAGCCTCAGAATGGCCCAGCATAAATATATATGTTTTAAGAATCACTCATTACCTTGGTCTGGTTAAGACTTTGGGCAACCAATGACAACTGCAAACACTGATCTTTTCTTGCTCTGCTCTAAGTATCCTTTCTCTGTGTATCTGCTGTGTAGGGATGGCGATGATGTGAAACACTCAGTGCAGTATCACAGTGAGCATGATCATCGCCATTAGAAAGGAATGTAGAGACCAGCAGTTAGCATAATGGCTATGTCACTGAACTCCCATGTGGTCAACCACGGTTCAAGTCCCAGGCCCGGCGGCTTAAACTAATGCTGGGTACGTGTGCGCGCGTGCCCAAGATCCCAAGAGGAGAATGGAGGAAAAGAGATTGTGGCATGGCCATTCCCCACCCCTACCCCCAAGGGGGTGATTTCTCACTTTCTGTCTCTCTGTCTCTCTCTGTCTCTCTGGCGAGCACAAGCGCCCTGTAGCAAAAAACCTCTCCAAAAAAAAGAAAGAAAGGAATGTAGTGTTTTTTTTTTGTTTTTGTTTTTTTTTTAGAGATTTTCACTGTAGGGCGCATGTGCTCGCCAGACAGACAGAGAGAGACATAGAGACAGAAAGCGAGAAATCACCCCCCCAGTGGGGATGGTCACGCCGCAATCCCTTCTCCTCCATTCTCCTCTCGGGATCTTGGGCACGCACGCACACGCGCCCGGTGTGAGTTTTAAGCCACCGGGTCCGGGACACGAACCGCGGCCGACTACGTGGGAGTCCAGCGACATAGCCATTACGCTAAGTGCTGGTTCCCGTGTTTTCTTTTTTAATGGGGAGAAGGAGAGAGCAAGAGGCTCAGGCAGTGGTTCTGTAATGTTTTGTGCATCAAATTATTCTATCCTTTGAGATTTAGAAGGTATAGGGTATTGTTCTGAGAGTTTACATTTCTTACGGATTTGCAGAGGGTGATGCTGAGGTTGCTGGCTCAGGGACCATATTTTGAGAAACAATAGTCTAGAGCACTAGAATGCTCTGCGAAGCCAGAGAGCATGATGTGAGTGTCAGGTCTTGGAGGCAACAAAAGGAGGAAGTGCCAAGAGAAGAGAAGGATGCTCCAGACAAAATTACATAACCTCACGGCTATGCCTGAAATGACCCTGTGGATTCTTATAAGCCAGATTCTCCTTAGTTCATGCAAATTACTTATGATACCACTTAAAAAAAAGGGGGGGGGTTGTTTGTTATTTATTTGTTTCAGGCTTGTGTGGAGTCTTTGTCAATATAGAAAACAATACTGAATAATTCCAAGAGAAGACATGAGTCTCATAAAGGAAGGTCATGAGGAGGAAACTCAGATCATAAATGTACTGATTTAGACCTTGTTCAGAGAAACTAGATTCTCGTTTTGTTTTGTTTTTGCCATAGAACTTACTTTGGCCCCTCAGATTGAAGCTGTTTACCTACCAGCAGCCCACTAGGACAGAGTGAAAAAGACATGGCTGGTGGGCCGTTCTCTGCGGCCAGTGCCACAGCCAGTTCTGATGGCCTAACTTCTGCACCCAGCCATCTTTTGAAAACTGTCTTCTGAAGTCTCAGTAACCAAATCAGTCTTCTGCCCTCGGAGAGCCCGGTGATGTGGAGTTCATTGAGACCTGGAAATGTGACAACACCAGCCTTTCTAATTTTCATTCAGGCACTCGAAGGGGATGGCCAGCTACCCAGGCAGATAAAAGAAGTCATTTAGGCTTCAGTTTCAGATAAAAGACTTGAGGTTCATGAAATGTTCCAGCATAACAGTGTAGCTTCTGTTCTGTGCTGCAAAACACATTAGAATATGAACAAAGGAGCAGCACTGTGGAGTCTGCAGGATCCCGACCCTGCCGAGGCTGTGAGCCAAGTCTGTGGATTTGGGCATCCTCCGCGGTAATGAAAAATCCACCTGACAATTCTTCATCTTATTAATTCTCCTACTCCCATCCATCGTCCCTGGGTTTGTTTTTTTTTTTTTTTTTTTTTTCCATAACCTAAGTTTGCACCTACCTGGCTTTAATGTTGGCAGAAAGGTTATGGTGAGACAGTTTAAGGTCAAGTACAGTAAGATGATCTTATTTATGAATTACATAGGTCCATGACTGCACTGCAGAGTTATTACCTCATGAATAAGCTTGCTCTATAGACATATTACATCTTTGCTTTCAGTGGATGAAAAAGGACAGGTTTCATAGTTCATAATGGGCTCGTCCCACAGCACTCTCCTGTTTTTTTTTTTTTTTTTTTTTTTTTTTCCATAACCTAAGTTTGCACCTACCTGGCTTTAATGTTGGCAGAAAGGTTATGGTGAGACAGTTTAAGGTCAAGTACAGTAAGATGATCTTATTTATGAATTACATAGGTCCATGACTGCACTGCAGAGTTATTACCTCATGAATAAGCTTGCTCTATAGACATATTACATCTTTGCTTTCAGTGGATGAAAAAGGACAGGTTTCATAGTTCATAATGGGCATACGTGAGGAGAAAGTATTTATTTTTCCTTAGTAATACGTAGAAAAGACAGCCTATCTTTTAAGAACTTTCAAAGATAGCATTAGCTTTTCATTTACTCCTAACTTCAGTATGTCGTTTTCATTTCTGAAAACCATTTGTTTGTTGAACTCAACATTAATTAAACTTTTTAACTGAAATAAAAATATGTAAATACAATGAACTCCCCACCCCTGCCTGCCAACACATCAGATGGGTTTAAACACTTGATGGCAAAATATAGTTCATAGAAAAAGCAAACCTAAGTCTAGCCTAAAGATCCTATTCCAGGTAAGTTATGTCACTTCAAAATGGAGACATTAAAAACATGTCTTCATCCTGCCCAGACTAAAATCCTGCAAGAGAAAGGAAGAACACACTGCCTGGGCTTTTCTTGCCAATTCCAGTTTCTCTACTTGTTTGTCATAGCATTTCTCCTGTGGTCTAGATATTTATGAATGATTATCATATCAGATAATGAAAAACCTAGTGGGTGTTTGATTCCTGAGGTCAGGTTGGAGGTCAGGTATGTCTGGCTCAAGGTTTTCTGATGGTGCTTACAGGGGACTTAGGCTGACCTAGAAAAATGTATAGCCCAAGGACTCCAGGTAGTGGGATCGGTTGAGGTATCTCTTGTAGTAACTTCATTGTTTGACAAGCGTATGGGTCCTGTTTGGTCTTGAGTTAAGAAGTTCATGGATTAGATACAGATGCCAAGGGCTTCCAGGAATCAATGTTTAGAGGCTACAGTTATTTCCCCTGGGTCTGGTATTGCTCTTCCCGATTGCTGGAAAGCCCCCAATAAGCTTTAGACCAGTTGAGTGTTGACTTGTCTCCAAAGGGAAAAAGAGCAGACTGGTGAATTTAAGGATATGAACATTGGTTTGCTGTTTTCAGTTCTGTGCTTGGCACTTTCTTAATTAGACCTTTTTCATTTAGGCCTGGCAACTCTTCTTCCTCTCAGGATAAGGAAGGCCAAGTTAGCAGTGGTTGTTCTGTTTTATAGCAGTTAATATAGTGTGCTTTGTGGCCAGTGTCCCAGATGCCTTTATATCTAGGGTAGTTGTGGGCTCCTGTTACTATACTTAAAACATATGAGGTCTTATGAATATTCTACAAGATCTGACCTCTGACCTCCAGAAAAACTCACAGTGTCATCAGAAGTAACATGAATACATGAAGCAGCTCACAATATATATCAGTGTGTGGCACTGATAATAAGAGATACATTTACCAAAGGAGTCAAGGAGAATGCTGTAGAAAGGTGGGATGTGATTGTCCTTCATGAATGTAAGAGAAGTAAAAAATTGTTATAGGAGAACAAAATAACTTGTGTAAAGGGACAGAGGTGGAAATGAAAATGGTATATTTGTGAGGACCAGACTGTTCTCATTAGAATAGAATGTTTATTAGAGAATCTGAGATAAAAACTTGGATTAATCCAGTGGACAAACTAAAGGGTCTCTCGATCTGCAGTAGAGGTAAAACTTGTTATGGAGGCAAGTGGAAGCCTGCAGGAACTGTAAATTTCTTAGGGAAGGGGTTTTGCTTTGTGTGTGAGAGATTGCAAATTAGTGGTCCTGAGCCACATCTAGTCCAAAAGTGTATTAGTTTGGTATATACACTATTTTTCTTTGGTGTCCTAAAAATTCTGAATAAATTGCCAACATTAAAAATAAATTGAGGGGGCCAGCAGGTGGCTTGGTGATTGGGAGTGCCAGACTCCCACATAACAACTGCAGTTGAAGTCCCGGACCTGTCAGCTTGCTTTATCACTTTCCCTCTCTTGCTCTGTTCCTCTGTGGTCAAATTGAAATAAGTAAATAAATAATGATAAATAGATAAAGTTAAATAAAATAATTTTTAAAAAGTTAAAAAAATAAAGGAGGGCCAGCGCCAGTAGGTGGCATGGTGGTTAAAGTCTGGGTCCCACATGGTCAACCACGATTTGAGCCCTGGACCTAGCTGCTTGAAAATCAAACTGGGTGCATTGAGTAATCCCTAGAGGAGAAGGGGTTGAGGCATGGCCATTCCCCACAGGGAGTGATTTCTCACTTTTCCTCTCTCTCTGTCCCTCTCTGGTGAGTGCATGTGCCCTATGGCAAAAACCTAAAAATAAATAGATAACATAGATAGATAGAAGGCCAGCCAGTGACATGATGATTAAGGTGACTGGATCCCACAAAGCTGACAGTGCAACTTGAGTCCTAGACTGATGTGCTCACATGTGTGCATGCCCCAAATCCTAAATGGAAAGAGAAATCGAGAAGGAATTATGGATGACCATCCCTTATGAAGTGTGCTTTCTTTCTCTTTCTCTGATGAGCATGTGCCCTTTGGAAAATTAAAAAATAATAAAAATTAGGAGACTCTATGTTAAAAATCCTGTCAAGTGTCTCTCAAAAACTACCGTAGTAGTTGGGCATGTACTGCTGGTGATTCCTGTTGGGAATTGAGTAGCAGCTGGACCATGGCCTTCACCATTTCCTGGACACAGAGGCTGAAAGTCTTCTGTGGATCTCGTGAGGATCATGATGTTATTTTCTTACACTCAGCCCCCTTTACTAATTCACATTACCTGTGTGACACCTGGTATTCATTGTATCTTCCCACTAGGTATGGTCCCCAGCAATTGTTTGCTTGGACTAATATTTTTGAACATGTGAATGGAGTGATATAAGTAATATTTAAGTTAGATAAGTTAGATTAGACTATGCCTTATGTCAGAAAAAGTTCTCTACTGGCTAACATTTTTTCTTTGTCTTATCCTTTTTGATGCCTCAAGAAAAGTTACTTAAGTCACTTTTTACAGACATGTTTGAATTTGACTCCACAGTGGACTAGGCCTGTTAGGAGACGGGCTTAAGTTAATGGATACTTTAATCATTTTAGTGTAATTTTTCTGAGGTAAAGAATAGAAGGAGAAATACCAGGAGTAAGAAACCCTGAGTGTTCCCTGAGTTTCCTCAGAGGAGCGCTGCTTCGATGCCTCCCTTTATCTTCTATTAGGTTGGTGCAAAAGCAATTGTGGTTTTAGACTATGAATTTTAAATCATTATAACTAGGCTCAAACACATCTTTATTACTCAAAATAGGACCATTACAATCAATGCATTTTTACCAACGAGAACTTCGGGATTTGGTGAACTCTTAAAAAGCATTTTCTATATCCTGAGGGTTGTGGAAGCATTTTCCCTGCAAAAAGTTGTTGAGATGTTTGAAGAAGTCATCAGTTGACAAGAGGTCAGGTGAGTATGGGAGATAAGGCAAAACTTGGTAGCCCAACACATTCGACTTTTTTTTTTTTTTTTTTCCTGGAGAGATTTTTGTTATAGGGCTTGAAAGACAGACAGAAAGTGAGAAATCACCTTCTGGGAGGATGGTCATGTTGCAATTCCTTCTCCTTCATTCTCCTTTCAGGATTTGGGTACACATGCACACACACACCTGGCATGAGTTTCAAGCCAAGACTCGAACTGTAGTCAGCCACAAGGGAGTCCAGCATCTCAACCACTACACCATCGGCTGGTCCCTTATTTAACCTTTGAAGTATTGGTTGTGCAACTTCAGGTCAGGTGTTGTCGTGGAGAAGAACTGGGCCCTTTCTGTTGACCAATACTGGTTGCAGGTGTTACAGTTTTCGGTTCATTTCATCAATTTGCTGAGCATATTTCTCAGATGTCATGGCTTCTCTGGGATTCAGAAAGCTGCACCGGATCAGACACCAGAAAGGAGTGAACATGACTTTTTTTTTTGGTGCAAGTTTGACTTTGGGAAGTACTTTGGAGCTTCTTCTTGGTCCAACCAAGAAGCTGAGCTGGTTGCTATATAAAATCCACTTTTGTTAAATGTCACAATCTGATCAAAAAAATGTTTCATTATTGCATAGAATAAGAGAAGATGACACTTCAAAATGGCTATTTAAAAAAAAATTTGGTCAGCTAATGAAGCACCCACTTACCTAGCTTTTTCGCCTTTCTAATTTCCTTCAAATGACCACAGAACAGTTAATGTTGAATTCTTCAGCAATTTCTTGTGTAGGAGGAGAATCCGCTTTGATGATTGCTCTCAATTAATTATTGTTAACTTCTAGTGGCCAATCACTACACTCCTCGTCTTCAAGGCTCTTATCTCCTTTGCAAAACTTCTTGAATCACCACTGCAGTGTACATTCGTCAGCAATTCCTGGGTGAAATGTGTTGTTGATGTTGTGGGTTGTCTCCACTACTTTATGACCCATTTTGAACGTGAGTAAAAAAATCACCCAAATTTACTTTATGTCTAACGTGATTTCCATAGTCAAAGATACATACAAAATAAGCAGTGAGGGGGCCAGCCTGTTTAGTGGTTAAGGCACTTGTTGACTGTGGTTCAAGTAAGTCCTGGACTGTGTGGCTTGAAAATCACGCTGGATGTGTGTGTACGTGTGCCCACAATCTCAAGAGGAGAATGGAGGAGAAGGGATTGCGGTATGGCCACCCTCCCTGGGTGGCAAAGGTGGGGAGGACACTGTAATTCTTTCTCCAGTGAATTTACATGCCCTCTGGTTTAAAAAGAAAAAGACTTTAAAAAAATAAAGAAGCAAGTAATAAGTCATTTGCAAAAAACATGAAGTGATAAATTCACATTAAAGTGGTGTATAACATAACCAAATTTAAGAACATATCCCATATCGAATGACAAATTTCAACAATGCTAAACCACAATTACTTTGGCACCAACCTAATAGCAAAACAGGTATGATGTTAGACTTCCATGCATCAGTGAGTGAAGCTGAATGAACCTTATTTTCCCAGAATAAATGTTCATTGATGGAACCCCCATATAGAAGAATAAGTAAAGAGAGTCCATTTGGTGAGAAACGCAAGCTTGCCCAAGAAAGCAGCCAACATCAATTATTCTATGTTTACTATCAGACAATGGAAACCAATGAGAAATAATAACAGGAATACTTCTAGAAAAGTGCTCCCCCAACACTGTCATTTTGTAAAATACTTGTAATGTATTGCATTTGGGTTGTTACAGAAGGCCAAGAGGATGAAGGCCAATTCTGTGCTGGTAGAGTGGATTGGAAATAGATCTCTGGAAACAAGGGGAAGGGCTTTTGAAGGCTGAGGGGTGAACCCAGGTTATATGATTATGAAAAGACAGCCACAGGCATCTTCTAGTCCAACCCCCTCCTTTCATAGTTGAGGAAACTTCAGTTAAGAAAGCAAGGTGGTGAGCTAGGGAATATCCAAATATTTATGTGACAAAGCTGATCTCCTGGCCTTAATTCATTGCTCCTTTTGATGAGTTAGGTACATATTTAGGAAGAAGGGAGGTAGAGAAAAGGTACCTGACATAATTATATTGATGGAAGATAAAGGAGATCCTTCAGGTAGCCAAGGTAGCCAAGGATGAGGGCTGCAGGGCAAATCCAGCAGGCGGTCCTCCTGGGTACAGGAAACTGGTAGTTTTCTTTGGTCCTTGTGTATCCATTTCAGATAAACTAAAGGTGCCAAAGGCACTCTTCAGTCACTTCAGTCATCTGCTCACTGGGAGAAGGGATTGCGGTATGGCCACCCTCCCTGGGTGGCAAAGGTGGGGAGGACACTGTAATTCTTTCTCCAGTGAATTTACATGCCCTCTGGTTTAAAAAGAAAAAGACTTTAAAAAAATAAAGAAGCAAGTAATAAGTCATTTGCAAAAAACATGAAGTGATAAATTCACATTAAAGTGGTGTATAACATAACCAAATTTAAGAACATATCCCATATCGAATGACAAATTTCAACAATGCTAAACCACAATTACTTTGGCACCAACCTAATAGCAAAACAGGTATGATGTTAGACTTCCATGCATCAGTGAGTGAAGCTGAATGAACCTTATTTTCCCAGAATAAATGTTCATTGATGGAACCCCCATATAGAAGAATAAGTAAAGAGAGTCCATTTGGTGAGAAACGCAAGCTTGCCCAAGAAAGCAGCCAACATCAATTATTCTATGTTTACTATCAGACAATGGAAACCAATGAGAAATAATAACAGGAATACTTCTAGAAAAGTGCTCCCCCAACACTGTCATTTTGTAAAATACTTGTAATGTATTGCATTTGGGTTGTTACAGAAGGCCAAGAGGATGAAGGCCAATTCTGTGCTGGTAGAGTGGATTGGAAATAGATCTCTGGAAACAAGGGGAAGGGCTTTTGAAGGCTGAGGGGTGAACCCAGGTTATATGATTATGAAAAGACAGCCACAGGCATCTTCTAGTCCAACCCCCTCCTTTCATAGTTGAGGAAACTTCAGTTAAGAAAGCAAGGTGGTGAGCTAGGGAATATCCAAATATTTATGTGACAAAGCTGATCTCCTGGCCTTAATTCATTGCTCCTTTTGATGAGTTAGGTACATATTTAGGAAGAAGGGAGGTAGAGAAAAGGTACCTGACATAATTATATTGATGGAAGATAAAGGAGATCCTTCAGGTAGCCAAGGTAGCCAAGGATGAGGGCTGCAGGGCAAATCCAGCAGGCGGTCCTCCTGGGTACAGGAAACTGGTAGTTTTCTTTGGTCCTTGTGTATCCATTTCAGATAAACTAAAGGTGCCAAAGGCACTCTTCAGTCACTTCAGTCATCTGCTCACTGGCACTCCCTCTGCCCCAGTCCCTTCACACCCTTTTCTGGACCTAATTCTGATAACAACAAGAGTAATCAGGCAAAGGTATCTGTCTCTGGAACCTGTCCCCTTCTCCTCCTCCTCACTCGCTCTGCCTGAGCTCAGAGCCTCATTCTCTGTTCCCTAAACCCTATTAACTCAGTGTTGTCTGAGAACCCACAACACTGGTATCACCTGGGAGCTGGTTAGAAGCGTCGAATCTTGGATTCCACCCAAACCTTCTGTAGCATAGTCTGCACTTTAGCACAGTCACTAGGTGATGAGTATACACATTGAAGTTGGAGATGTGTTGCTCTGGATGGTGAATTGGTGTCTCCCCCACCACCTGCCCTAGCACCTTTTCTCCTTCAATCCATTTTGAACATCAGAATCAAGGTTTGAAAATAGAATCCAGCCACGCCAATTCTTTGTATAAAATCTTTGGTTGGCTCCACATTGTTTGCCAAATACTAGACCCTTTACAATCTAGTCCACACTTGACTTCTTGGTGACCCATCTATTCTGAGACAATTACTAGATTCCTTGCATTATACCTTACTTCTTGAGCGCTCTTCTCCCCTCACCTACTTGGGTTCACACCCACTTTTGCTTTAAGGCTTTGCCCAGATTTCCTTCTGTGAAGAGTCATGCCCTCTCTAAGATCATATGCCCTATTCTCTGATAGTCTCTAATGACTGCTCCCCACCTGATCCTCAGGGTTTACTGTTCACTGGCTGTGCTGTGTTCCTACCATGGCGTCAGGCACAGTAGGTTCTCAGTATGTCTTTGTTGGGTGAGTGGAAAGTGGTACACAGGTGAGTGGAAAGGGACACTAGAAGGCATCAGCTCAATAATATTATTCTAAAGGTTAACTGACTGCCTTAATGGGTAATGGTAGTTATCACCACATTAAGTGGGACGCTCTTAAAAAAAACCACTACTATGGTTATGTTAGAACTTAAGGCAAGATATAGATAACACTAGTGACCTTGAAGATTTATAAAAGAGAGAAACTTTTGCTTATTAATCCACCTGTGCCTTTAAAATGCCTCTGGACCCGTAAAGCACAGACGGTAGTTTCCAAAATAGGCAAATGGGATTACATCAGGTTAAAAAGCTTCTGTTCAGCAAAAGAAAAAATAATTAGAGTGAATTGGCAACCCTTGGAGTGGGAGAATATATCTGTAACCTATGCCTCAGATAAGGGACTGATAACCAGAATATACAGGGAACTCAAGTAGCTTACCTGGAGGGGGGGAAAAATCAACCCAATTAAAGAATGGGCAAATAAGCTGAATAGACAGTTCTCTAAGGAAGATATACCAACAGCCAAAATGCATATGTAAGAATGCTCAACATTGCTTATCATAAGGGTAATGCAAATCAAAAGCACAGTGAGATACCACCTTACCCCAGTCAGAATGGCTAAGATTGAAAAAAAAAAAAAAAAAAAAAAAAAAGGAAGTACTGGCCAGACTATGGTGAAAAGGAAGCTCTCTTACAGCATTGGTGGGAATGTAAATTAGTGTAGCCACTGTAGAGAACAATATGGAGGTTCCTCAAAGATTTACAAATAGAACTACCATATAATCCAGCGATTCCATTCCTGGGTATATCTACCCAAAGGATAGGAATACACTCAGTTGGAAAAGAATGTACACATCTATTTTTTTTTTCTTTTCTTTTTTTCTTTTTTTTTGAGAGATTTTCACTGTAGGGCGCATGCGCTCGCCAGACAGACAGAGAGAGACATAGAGACAGAAAGCGAGAAATCACCCCCCAGGGGGGAGGGTCACGCCGCAATACC
>NW_006203430.1:8051196-8053669 GCF_000334495.1 Tupaia belangeri chinensis
TTTTTTTTTTTTGAGAGATTTTTGCTATAGGGTGTGTGTGCTTGCCAGAGACAGAGGCAGAGATAGAAAGTGAGAAGTCACCCCCCAGAGGGGTTGGCCACACTGCTATCCCTTTTCTTCCATTCTCCTCTTGAGATTTTGGCATGAATGAACACAGACCTGGCATGAGTTTCAAGCCACCAGGTGCAGGACTTGAACCATGGCTGGCCATGTGGAAGTCCAGTACCTTACCCACCACATCACTCGCTGGTCCCTGCACATCTATGTTTATTGAGGCATTATTTACAATTGCTAAGACATGGAACCAACCCAAATGTCCATGAACAGATGAATGGATTGAAAAAATGTGGCACGTATAACACTGTGGAATAGTATTCACTCATAAAAAAAAAAAAAAAAAGAAAAAACAAGACCCTGGCATTTGATAGAAAGTGAATGAACATTGAAGATTTACTGCTAAGAGAAGCAGCCAGAGTATGCAAGAGAGACATTGTATGTTCCCACGTAATATATACTAAATGTCTGCATTCTATGGGAGAAACTGAAAGATTGGAAGATATAAAAGCATGGAGAACAATTGCTATTACTAGAGACAGTGTGGGAGGAGGGTGGAAAATGGAGGAGGGTGAGAGGAAGGGAATTAAAGGGAAAAAGAAAGAAGCAAAACATTTAAAGGACACAAAAATAGAAAACTATCTGTTGATGATAACATGTATGATAATATCTTTAACTGGACTAATATGCACTGTATTCATGTTGAGAAAATTCATTTCACAAGCTGTAGTGATATATAGCTTTTTATGGAATAAAAATCCCAGCAAGTTATTTTGTAGATATTCATAAACTGATTAAATGTATAAAAGTAAATAAACGAACTATGAAAAAATAGAAGAAGATTGTCTACAACAAAGCTTAGTGATATGGACCCATGTCTCATAATATTATCTTGAGTGGCCAGTTAAGAGAGGCAAAAATCTCTGTCCTCTGAGATCAGAGGACCCCTATCCATGAGATTCTATGATTCTGAAAAGTTCTTTTTAATATCTTACCACCTGTGGTGATATAAACTTGTTTTCTCTGATTTTACTCTTTTAAAAATAGAAACTTGGACTCCAGGTCTCAGTAGATAAGCAGAATTGGAGAGAAGGGCAAAGAACTCCTATTCCCCACTCCCAAAGCATTGAAGGCTATGGTTGAAATGTAGTCAGATATGGCTGACTGAGATCTGGGGTCAGTCTGGTAACAGGGGAAGAAAAGGAAGAATAAAGGGTTATGGGTGTCCTCTGAGTCTTTAAGGGAGCACAGAGGCCAAGAGTGGAAAGGGATAGATACAAACAGAAATGTGTACTCATGGAAAATTTAAGTAAACTTAGTAGGTGTATGTTGAATTTTTTTTAAAGGATAGAATTTATCATACAATTTTTAGGATTTAAAAAAAAATGAAAATAAACCTTAACCAAAACATCCCTAAAGATGCATTCTAACAAGCATTGCCCTTTAGTTTCTTCCTATCTTGTCTTTCAGAATAATTCATGGTAAACCACATAAGCACCAACTTTACTCTCGTCACTATGCGTTTTGGGTTCAGTTGGCTGTAGCATAGACAAAGAGCGTTGCCTCAGGTAGGGTGCTCTCTGGTGAGCTTCTACACCTGGTACTAGAGGACCACATTGTTCTTGCTGTGTTTATTGATATTATAAAATATCCTGATATACAACTATATCATCATAATTTGGAAAATCAGACAAATTGTTCTTATTTTCATTAGTGAATTATTTGATTACTTTGGCAAAGAAGTCATATTGTAACTTATAACAAATTATGTAGAATTACTAAAAGTATTTTAAATACACTATTGTATAAGCATTTAGTATTTTCAGATTTTTCTCTTAATTATAAACATCCTGAGTAGTGATTATAAAAAGTTGCAGAATACATGATTAATATATCAGATTGTCAGAAGTCATGATGTATTTTCACATAGAAAAAAATATGTCATGACTTTTCCCACAACCCAATACAATCACCTTATTCTGTTCTAGAAATGAATAAGTGAAAATTGAAATGAAAATACAAAACTATTTATATTGGCATGCAAAAAATTTAATACTTAGGTGTTGACAAAATATGTATAAGATCAATGAGAGAGAATCTATAAAACTCTGATGAAAGAAATCAGAGAAATAAATGGAGATTGGGTTGGCTCTGTAACTCAGTGGTTGAGTGCTGTGTAAAGAAAGCCAAGCCCCATATGGTTGGCTGCATTTTGAAAACACACTGTGTGTGTGTATGTGCGCCCCAAATCCTGACAAGATGGTGAAATGAGTCTTTAGGGGAGCACTTCTGCATTGATAATAGACACTGTAGTATTTAAGAGAACACAGAGGCCAAGAGTGGAAGGGAAAAAGAATTGCAGCATCACCATGCTCCATTGGGCGATGTGTTCTTATTTTCTCTCTCTCTCTCTCTCTCT
>NW_006203430.1:8053693-8061802 GCF_000334495.1 Tupaia belangeri chinensis
CCCTCCCTCCCTCTCCATAGCATACACACCCTCTGGCATAAAAAATAAATTAAAAAAATAAATGCAAAGATATTCCATGTTCGTGGATAGTAAGATTTAATACTGTCAAGATATCAGTTCTTTCCAACTTTATGGAATAAAAATCCCAGCAAGTTATTTTGTAGATATTCATAAACTGATTCTAAAGTTTATGTGGAGAGGTAAAAGACACAGAATAGCCAACACAGTATTTTCTTTTAATTTCTGGACAGCATATGCACTTACCAGAGAGAGACAAAGATTGAGAAAGGGAGAAAACATCCCTTACTGGGGTGTAGTTATGCCACAATCCCCAATACTCCATTTTTCCATCCTGTTGGTATTTGGGGCATACATGCACTTGCACCCAGTTTATTTTTCAGGCCAAGTTTCAAATTATGTTTGACCCTGTGAAAATCTGGCTCCCCTAACCACTACACTATGGAGCTAGCTCTCAACCCAATATCGAAGGACAAAAAAAGTTAAAAGATTGATATCTGACATCAAGACTTACTATAAAACTAGTAATTAAGACAGTGTGGTATTGATGAAAGAACAGACAAATACCAGAAGTAGAACACATAACTATAGTCAATTGATATTTAACCAAGGAGCAAAGACTTCAATGGAGAAAAGATAGTCTTTTTAACAGATGGTGCTGGAACACTGGTTATCCACATGGAAAAAATTAATCTAGACCCAGACCATACACCTTGCACATGAATTAATCCAAAATGGATTACAGACCTAAATAGAAAACACAAAACTATAAAACTCCTGGAAGATAACATAGGAGAGGATCTATGACTTTTAGTTTGGCAATGACTTTTTAGATATAATACTAAAAGCATGACTAATGAAAGAAGTAGTTGATAAGCTGGACTTGATTAAAATTTAAAAATTTTTGCTCTGTGGTATGCATCAAGTCAATGAGAAGACAAACTACAGATTGGAAAAATATTTGCAAAAACATGTTTGGTAATGGACATGTCTGGTAATGGGCTATTATCTAAAATAAAGAACTCTTAAAACTCAACAATAAGGGGAAAAAAAAAAAACATGATTTTAAAATGGGCCAAAGGTTCTAGCTGTGGTGTTGGTGTTTAGTGGTAGAGCACCACTGTACAATACTGGAGCCTTGTGGGAAACCCCCAGCTTCAGTTCCTGGTCAACCTGAACACACTAGGTATATATATATAGGCACACCTATGAATAGCTATTTGGAAGGGAGGGGGGTAGAGGTAGGGGTATCATGACATGCAGAGATACGGTCAAGTGCACCTGTTTCTCTCTCTCTCTCTCTCTCTCTCATGAAAGAAGAAACTTAAAGAAAAAAGGAAAGAAAATGAGCCAAAGAAAATGAGCCAAAGACCTTAACAGGCACCTCACCAAAGAAAACATTGCAAATAGTAAATAAATATATGACAGGATACTCTATATCAGACGTCATCAAGGAAATGCAAATTAAAACTAGATATGTATTCATGATACACCTGTTAAAAGAGCCAAAATCCATAACACTGACAACCTCAAATGCTGGTGAGGATGTGAAGCAACAGGAACTCTTTCATTGCTAATGAGAATGCAAAATGGCACAGCCACTTTGGAAGACAGTTTGACAGTTTCTCGTAAAACTAAACTTACTCTCAGGACCAGCTGGTAGCATGGTGTTTAAGGCAGCTGGATTCCAACATGGCTAAATGTAGTTGGACCAGAGGCTCAACAATCATGCCTTACACATGTGTATGCATACTCAGAATCCCAAGAAGAGAACAGAGGAGAAGAGATTGTGGTGTGGCACCATTCTCTCTGCTGGGTGATTCCTTACTTTCCTTCTCTCTCTCTCTCATCTCCAGTGAGTACATGTGCCCTATGACAAAACCTAAATAAATAAATAAAGCTAAACTTACTTCAATCATACTAGCTAGCAGTTGCACTACTTGGTATTTATCTAAAAGAGTTTAAAAGTTATGTCTACACAAGAAACTTCACACAGATGTTTATCGAAGCTTTATTAATAATTGCCAAAATTGGTAGCCTCCAGGAGGTCCTTCAAGAGAGAAATGTTGGGAACCCAAACTGTGGTGAGGGCTGGGGGCCAGGAGAGAAGGGTCATTGTCTAGGGGAGAACCAGTGCCAAACTGACCAACAGCCAGGGACCTGTTGCCCCTCACACTCTACCCCTCACTCCATTTCCACATTCATCTCCCACTTGCTCTGTTAATGGGCTAATTGGGACTCCATGATCAATGAGTACAGGCAGCTCTACCAAGAGGAGACCGGCTGTGCCTGCACCGTGTCCTAGTCCTTTATAAACCTTCCCGAAAATGGAATCCCTTGAGCAACATGAATATTAATAAGTTCCTTTGCTTCACCCAAATCACCACTCTAGCTGAGCAATTAGATAGGAACATTTTTAAGTAGTTAAGTATTTGAATTCTCCCCCTCTCTCCTCAAAATCAAATTTAAAAGTGCCAAGTTGCACAAAGGAAAAAGAGCAGAGAGAGACCAAGATGGTCCTAGGCCAGTGGTGTCCTATGGTGACTGCAGGGCAGTGTCTCTTGGAGAGTGGTATGAAGAGTTCTTATGGTATGAAGAACCTTCCTGTGAGCTGAGGAGATGGCTTCTGTCAGTGATGGTGACAGGTCATCACCAGGGTTACTTGGCATATCCTGGGCTTGTTGGGCAGTTCAGGGTGATGAAATGCTTGTCACCATCTCCCATGGGGACAGTGATAATTAGCCTGGGCTCAGGCTGCTGTTAGTGCCCCTCAGCTCCTGGTGGAAGCATCCAGCTGTGCCCAACAAGTATCAAGGGATGAAGTGTAACATCCCATGTCTCAGCAGGGAGAAGGGCTGAGCCTGGAAGCCCCAAGGAGCCACATGGGTAGCCTAATGAGATGGGGCAGCAGTTATAGAAAGAAACAGAGGAGAGGAAACCAGAAGAGGCTGGAGCAGAAATTGGAAAAATTCTCTTGGTAGTTTAAAGGGGTTTAAAAGATTAAGATAGTGAACAGAGATTGAAGGCTAGTCCCTGGGGAAAAGGGTCCTGTGCTATGTAAGAGGGACTGTATGCATAGAGACATTTTAAAGGCACATAACTGAAATGATGGTAAATCAACAAATGGTTTTTGTTTTAGACGTGCATATTTCTATGTCAAACTTCAGAAATCTGGCTGTTTGCAAAAGACCAAATTACTCTCCCCAAACTTTAAATCCATTTAGAGCCCTTTAAAACAATTAGGATTGTTATTTCTAATTTCAGATAAACAAAATAAATGGCCCCTCAATTGATATGCAATTCTGCCTTTCAAATCACTGAATGGAAATTCTTTGCAAAGCCTGAGGTCTAGTTGCTTTTTAATGGGTTTTGGTTTCTTTTCAAGTCAAAAAAAATCTGTACATTTGTCATTGCTAATAAATACCAAGTTTTGGAGACTCTTAAATGGTTGTGCACAATTGGACTAAGCTCTACTTAACCTAACACATATGCATTTAAAGAAATATAAATATAAATCACTCTGCAGTATCATTTCAAAGTTATTTGGATATTTTTATAAATAGTTGTACGTATGTCCACGTATTATTGAAAATAGTGTTTGCCATGAAAGAGCTCACATATTAAAGAAATGGCCAGTGAAACTGGTTGTTTCAGAGGGCAGGGAGTGGACAGAAGCAGAAAATATGAAGAGAGCGACTTTTCCATAGAAAAAGAGGTAGAAAGAAGCTGGTGAAAAGAAAACCAGTGGTCTATCAGCTTCATGATGCTGAAATCAACTTTAGATTTTCCCTTTGCATTAAAGAGTAGGTTTGGAGAGATATGTAGTAGTTGACACGCAATACAATAGCATGTGTGTTTATTCTGGAGTCTTTAGGTGAAAATGTCATTCATTTAACAAAAAATTGAACACCTACTGTGGGCCAGACACTGTGCACGAAACACAGTCCCTGTTTTCATGGAGTTCTAGTTCAGGGAAAGAACCAATAAACTAATTAAATGCTGTCTTAGAAGGTGATAAGTACTTTGGAGAAAAATGGAGCAGAGAAGAGGGATAAGAAGTGTTAGGAGTCCAATTTTAAATAGGTGATCAGGTAAGACTTCACTGAGGATGCGACATTTGTCTAATGGCTAAAAAAAAGTGGAGATATTACCTATGGGCCTAGAGGGACAAGGTCCAACCAGTGCAAAGGCCCTGAGGCAGAGGGCTTGATGCAGTTGAAGAGTATTATTGGAACTGATGCCATAGAAAGATGAGGGGGGCCGGTCATGTAGAGCTTTGTAGATGCCTGGAAGGAACTTTATTCTGAAATAGACACTAGAAGATTCTGAACAGAGACAAAACATGCTCTGGTCTGTGTTTTAAATACATACATACATACATACATACATAAATGTGTCAGGGGCCACCTCCATGGCACGGTTAAGGGAACTGAATCCCAATAACCAGCCACACAGTTTGAAGTCCTAGGTTGGGCACACACACATGTGTGCCCAAAATCCCAACAGGAGGGAGAATGGAGAAGGAATTGCAGTATGACTCTGCCTCATGTAGGGTATTTTCTTGTCACACCTTATGGCAAATTAAAAAAATTTTTTTTTGTCTGGTGGTTGTATTGAGCCTAGACTGACTAAAGGAAAGGAAAGGAGCAGGAGACTAGCCGTGAGGTTATAGAAATAATGAGTGAGAGACAGGTGGCATGGGCCTACAGGATAGTGGCTGTGGAGAACGTAAGTGGTGGTATGCTTTGAACATTAAGTCAAGAGGATTTACTGACAGTCAGATGTGGGGTGAGATAGTAAAAGGGGAGACAAAAAGGTCTCTAAGGCTGTTGGTCCAAGATCGTGGAAAGATGGAGTCACCACTGACTGAGACATGGGGGACTGTAGAGGTTGAGTAGTTCGGGTTTGGTCACATTTGGCTTGTGTTACCTAGTGAGTCTGAGCTGGGTTCCTGGGGGAGCGCCATTTTTGTCTTGTTCCCAGTGTTTAAAGGTGAGTTACGTGAAGAGAAAGGAAGTGAGCCCACGTGGGGTTAGGAAAGCAGTGTGAAATGTTCTGCACAGCTCTGTAGTCACTCATGATTTCTCTTTCATATGATATAGTGTTTTAAAGTTGCTCACAGCTTAATCCAGAATGTTCTGATTTCCTTCCTTAACCATTTGTGTGTATTTCTGATAATAATACTTTTGCTAGGACCAGCAGTTAGCGTAATGGCTATGTCGCTAGACTCCCACGTAGGTGACCGCCATTCAAGTCCCAGACCTGGTGGCTTAAACGCACGCCGGGCGCGTGTGCGTGCGTGCCCAAGATCCCGAGAGGAGAATAGAGGAGAAGGGATTGAGGTGTGGCCATCCCCCTGGGGGGGGATTTCTCACTTTCTGTCTCTCTGTCTCTCTCTGTCTTTCTGGTGAGCACGTGCGCCCTATAGCAAAAATCTCTCTAAAAAAAAAAAAAAAATTTTAAAATAATAATACTTTTGTTTGACAGGTTGAATGAAAAAGCATTATCCCAGGATCCTACTCCTGTCCCCATTCTGGGTTGTTTCTTACCTTTCCCAGCCCCAATAGGAAATATACTTCTCTAGAAGAGAAAGGATAACGCTTCTTACTTGCAAAATTATTTTGGAGCCCTGCTTATGATTTAGCATATGACTTCCCTCTTGTGTACTTTAAACCTTTGTCCTTGGGTTAGAACAAAAACAGAAAACAGACGAGACCAGCAGTTAGCGTAATGGCTATGTCGCTAGACTCCCATGTAGTCAACCGTGGTTTGAGTCCTGGACCAGGTGGCTTAAACTCACACCAGGCGCGTGTGCCTGCACGCCCAAGATCCCGAGAGGAGAAGGGATTGCGGCGTGGTCATCCCCCCTGGGGGTGATTTCTCGCTTTCTATCTCTCTGTCTCTCTCTCTTTCTGGCGAGCGCATGCGCCCATTAAGAAAAAAACCTCTCAAAACAACAACAACAACAACAAACCCAGAAAACAGAGGCATGCTGTCCAGCATTCCTAAGGAGACAGGAAGAAATGGCATGAGTTACTGAAAGTAAAATTTGATTAAATTTCTTACAAATCGATGCCTCGTCTGAGTGTTTTGCTCTTTGTTTTTCCTCTCTCTCTACCCTCCTTTCCCTCTCTTCTCCTTTCCTTCTCCTCTCACAGCAACTCAAACTCCGATCATGTCTTTATCTGCTCTGCCGGAGAAAATGGTCCTGTTGATGGACTTGAGAGGACTGTGGGGTCCAGGTGATGATCAAGTGGTTGACTAGAAAAAGTAGTAGGAAGAGAGACAAATGAGGGATTCTGATTTGTCAACTCTCATGGGACCTTCTTTTTTTTTTCTTGTGATATGATAATATCATTGACCCTCAGACATTCAGGGAGGAAGAGTGAGCTCTTGGAGGGCACCTGGCTAGATCCTCTGGGTTAAGTGAGTTTTAAGTGACTTGCTCAAGGTCACACAGCTTTTAGGTGGCTAAGCCCGATTCCTTCTTATATCTTCTTTAGTGGCTTTCTTTTGCTATGCCGTGATGATAGGTGAAAATGGAAGCAAAGAGTTGGAAATGCCCTTTGGAATGTGCAGAGGGTCTTCTTAAGGAAAAGAATATTTTCTATATAAGTCACAAGGTTCTAAGAGCCTGACATGAAAGTCACCCATGGACAGGAGAATGAGCAGTATCCTTGCACGGTCTGGAATCTGGAACCTTCTATACTTGGTCTCATCCTCTTCACACCCCTCTAACCCAGAGCCTTTAATCTCTCACCCATGTTTTCAGTACAGGTTACATCTCTGTGTTGAAATCCATCTTTCCTCAGAGAGAATGTGTTGAGCCCCAGGCTTTCGGCTTAGAGTCTAACCAGACCTATCATTGTCTGACAGTGCTGCAGGTGGGGAAGCACTGCTGTGTTCTTCAGCTCTGGGCTGTGCCTCTGGTGCTGAGAACTGAGTTTTCTTTCTTGAAGTTCCTTGTCCCCAACTGTAGTATCTGATGTTTGCTGTGGAAACTTTTGTCAAATGCTTACCTTGCCCCTGCCTGAACAATTCCTGGACCAGGGGTTTGTTTTAAGCTATCATGGAGCCATGCAGCTGCCTAGTTGCCGCACTGAGAAGAATTCTGAGACTGCATGCAGTGTAGTGGAAAGGAGACCTGCCATGAGTCACAGCTGCCATGAATAGGGACAGAGGCATGTGGGCACTGTGCATCTTATAGATGTTCTTGGCCCTATAGTTGGGAAGGAGCAAATGAGACAAGTTAGTTGAGCTTTTACTAAATGCTGAGCACTGTCCATGTTGTATCATTTAATCGTCCCAGTCTCTGTGAGGGTAGGTGAGGGTAAATGTCTCCACTTTATAGATGAGACAACTGGGGCTCAGAAACATGAAATCACTTACTCAAGCCAAGCAGACTTGAAATTGTTAGGGTCTTTCCCTGGACCTTACCCCGTTGGTGCTGTGCTTTGCCACTTCTCAGACCTTTCTTCCCTCAATCTTTCTAGTCTCATCCCAGATGGATGTCCTTCACTAATGCACTCCAGACTAACACACTAGCCCTGTCTCCTGCTATCTGTCCACATCTCCAGTTCTCCCATGCTCCCTGATTGCATCCTCTCATCTGGATCATTGTTGACTAGGCCTACAAGATGCCCAGATTCTCATTCACTCCACTCAGGAAAGGAATTGTCAGAAAGCCACTTGTCATCCTTATCTGAAAGCAATTAGGCTATATCCAGGAGATGAACCCCACCTGTGGTGGCCTTGCCTTAGCATTCCTGTCTTGATGGAGAATTTGCTGGGAGATGCTTGAGTCTCCAGGCACCTTAGAGGAACAGGAGATCCAGTGGTTAGGAAGGCAAAAGATCAGTGTGGGCAGAATACGTATTTTTGGAGTGGTTTTAGAAAATAAGTTCTAAGCTATGTTTTTTTGTTACTTTTAGAAGATATTAAGAGCACTTTCTATTCCATTGGCGAATATTTTTAAGAAAATTTTCCTCTCCTATCAAAATTTAAAACTCCTTTTCCCCCGTTCCAGGCTCTGCGTGTCCCCACGGGGCCCCGCCAAGCAGGCAGCGGCGGGAGGCGGCGGCGGCGGGAGGC
>NW_006203430.1:8064483-8065049 GCF_000334495.1 Tupaia belangeri chinensis
CCATTCTTAGGGAAGCCAGATACCAGAGGATAAGTCACGCTGCAGACCTCCACAACACCATCCCTGCTAACCACAAGATGGCTGCTGTGCCGCATCAACTGATGGTCAACTCTGCTTGCCAGAACTGCCTTCCGGAGACTGTATTCCATGGAGACTCACCTACAGTTGCGGAACTGCACGAGACCCACACTTGATCCAACCTTGAATGGAATCTATTTTCCCTATTGTTAAAAACTTTGGACTCCTGGCCCCTCTCCCTCTACTCGCAGGTATCGCATTTTCAATGACCCCTCTGGAGGATAGCTGTCTATAGCAGAGATAGAGTAATTGGGAGAGGGGGAAAGGGCTGAGGGTCAAACATAGGATAAAAAACATTATTTATATGTATAAAGTAGAAATGGAACAGTATTGGTGACGACATGCTTGATTAAGACACTATGCAGTTTATCCTAGATGGGAAACTACACTTGGTGTGTTGTGATGATACTCAGGGAATGAGTGTTAGGCAATATAATTTAATATAAAAAAATAATAATAATAATAAGCAGGAGGAAAAAAAAATGCAC
>NW_006203430.1:8065424-8113770 GCF_000334495.1 Tupaia belangeri chinensis
GTGGAAAAATTAATATGGGGTTTGGAGAAAAAAAAAAAAAATTTAAAAAAAAAAAAAAAAAAAAAAAAAAAAAACCTCCTTTTCCCCTTGAGGACAAATTCTCTACCTCACATAACCAAAACAGGTACCTGGATCTTCTTCGATTTTTCAGATGAGTGTCAACAAACCTAATAGTTTTTATCCAAAGTTTCTTAAGCTTAGCTGGGATGCAGCAGTATTGTTAGATACACTTTTTGTTTTTTTAAGAGGTTTTTACATTAGGGTGCATGCACTCACCAGAGAGATAGTCAATGAGAGGGAAAGTGAGAAATCACGCCCAGGGGAATGACCATGCTGTAATCCTTTCTTCTCCAGTCTCCTGGAGAATCTTGGGCACTCATGCACATACACCTGGCATGAGTTTCAAGGCAATGGGTCCAAGATTTGAAGCAGCGACATAACCACTATGCCATCTGCTGGTCCCTTGTTAGACACATTTTAACACTTGGGGTAGAGGATCTTTCTAAAATAGAATATCATTTTTGCTTCTGTAGTTTTGAAAAAGCACATTACCCTACAAGTGTGCACTATAGTGACACCATCTACATATTTGGATAAATAGTCAACAGCATATATGTATTCAGCCAGTATTTACAGGACAATTATTTGCTAGAATTTTGCTAGGTATCAAGCATCCAAAGATGAAAAGCTAACCCCATAAACTGTTGGGGAGTCATGAGAACAGACAGTGAGCATTATTACAGTGGGACTGTGTGCCAGGCACAGCGAGGTCTCATTCTCAGTGTCTCTATCTGCTTGAGAGAGTCAGATTACTCCTTTCTGGAAGAGGTGACAAAGCTCACTTTAATTGGTGATTGACTTGGAAGCTTTCTTGCTTCTCCTAGAATGGCCAGAACGCAGACTTTTTTAAGAGTTGTTATAGTTGACCTACACAGATCAACCTACGTAGGACTAGATGACATCTCTACTAAGTTTCTCAGTCTGGGCTGACTGTCTAGTGGCCTTGAGGATTTGCTCATCTGTTTGTTTTTCTGTCTATGTGCATCTTCTCCTTTGGCCTCCCTAGACCTGCCTCTGCCATGGAGACATTCACTCTGTTATGTTGAGAATATTTGTCCATGCGCCCACCTTCTCATAGTTATCCAAAGCTCTTTTAAGGGAGGACTCACTTTGCTTATCTTCGCATCCTTCTCAGGATATCTAGCTCAGTGCTGGCATCACTGCTATCAGTGGCCTTGTTTCCTTTGACTCCATGATGCCTCCGTGTGAGGCAGAATAGTTTGGCAGTAGAAACATGGATTTAGGAATCAGAAAGCCCTGAGTTAGACTCTTGGCCTCAGAAATCCTGGTTGAGAAAGCTTGGCCACATGACTTAGCTGCTCCTTTGTCTTGGCTGACTCCCTGCTCAAGTTATGATGGCTGTGTGTGCTGCTATGCAGTTGAGGGATGCACATGAGATATTCTGTGAATGTGTGTATTTCATTCATGGTGGCTGGTCTTGTGCTGGTTGTTACTGCTGTTGTCATTGCTCTGAAACTACCTGTAGATCAGAGATGTTCCATGCCTTGGCCCAATGTGTGAACTGGGGTCACTGACCCACTTACTGCATTCTCTCTGCTGGCATGCCTGAGTGCTTCAGTTTTAGCAATATAATAATTTTCCTCAGGGGCTGGCAAGTGGTATGGTGGTAAAAGGCACTGGATTCCCACATGGCTGACTGTGGTTCAAGTCCCAGCCCCAGCAGCTTGCTTTTTCCCTTTCCCTTTCTCTCTCTCTCTGGCCAAAGTAAATAAAAATAATAATCACAAATGGAATTAAGTAAATAATTATTTAAAAATAATAATTTTCCTCATGTCAGATAGTGCTGCATCAGTAAATAAGTAATTTCAACACACACGCACACACACACACACACACACACACACACAAATAAGAACACAAAGCATCAGCTGTGGTTGAAATGCAAAAAAGTAAAGTCCTATTGCTTCGAAAAAGAATTTTTCTCTTCTTCTTCTACTAAATCAAAGATCCCTCTGGTGAAGTAGCTATGGATTATTGATAATTGCCTATGGCTCTTGGATGCATTAGATGTTTGGAGATATCAAGAACTAAGAAGCAATACTAGAAACTGAATTTTAACCTCGTAATCTGCTCTCCGAACACTGATTACATGAGGCTTCAGAAACCACCTAGTGAGGACATAGTCACCAAATACACACCATTATTTCTCTGAGGGCCCTTATTGCTGTCAGCGTGGTGGATGTTAGGTATGAAAAGTACTCACACATGTTGCAGATGTAGTTCTCCAGGACAGATGACATTTTAGGTGACTTTCTTTTGTCAAGATGATTTTACTACATATTTTTGGGAGGAAGTTATGGCCTTTCCCCTTACTAAAGACAGACAATCTCCTTTCTCCAAGGAGTTGGGAATGTATTGACTTGGCTAATCATGGAAAAAAAAAATAGCAAGTTGGAATTGAAAGCCACCTGAAAAGTTTAGTGATAGATTTTTGTCACATGTATAGACAATCTATAAATCATCCAGGAGAAGGGAATTTGATAATATACAACCAGAGCTCCCAAAGCTTGTTCTACCAGGGGTAAAGGAGAATGACATATACAGCTAAAAAGAAAATGTTGTGGCTGGTCTTCTGTGCACACACCTCTCTGTTCACTTCAAAACAGTTAATTTTATATTAATATCAATTTCACCTGGAGGTGGGGGCAGTAGAACTTGACTAGCCTGCCACAGAGCTCCCTTGAGCTGCATTTTTGTTGGGTGTTAAGAGTGAAATTGTTGGAGCCAAATAGTTTTCTGTTCTACTACTACCACCAGCTCTGTGAGGAGAGCTCTGCTTCCTCCACACATTGAACCCTCGGTATTGTCAGGGTTTCTTGTTTTTAGTGGGTAGGTAATAGTATTAGATTGTGGCTTTAATTTGTATTTCCTTGATGACTGGTGAACTTGAACACCTTTTCATATATTAACTGATCATCTGAATTTTTGTAATTCTACTTTTTAAATAGGGATCTTTCTTATGCCAAATTCTTTTTAAAGTGATCATTTCTTTTACATTCCCCAATTTGTGTGTTCATTTTGTAACTTGAAGGGAATGGTCACTTACCTCCAGAGCTGGGGCCAACCTGGGCTCAAAAGAACCAGGGTGGGACCTGGTGAAGAATAGCTGCCCCCTCTTGATGTCCCCCTGTGCCCTCTGCACCCCACTGTCTTAAATGGCAGAAGAACAAGGAGGAAATGGGCCCTCAAATGTTGTGGAGGCTTAAAATCAGTCTTACCCTTTCTCCCTGACACCTTTCCAGAGGTGCATTTCTGAAATACGTTGGCTTCTTAAGAACTACAGTGACTTAGGGATGGAGCAAAATTCCTATTTATTTTAAGCGGCTAACAGTCTTTGTTGAGCTCCTTCTGTGTCTCAGACAGCCCTGTAGGCTTGTGAAGAGTGACTCCTCTGGAGATATTAGGTTGGTATTTGCCTCTAGGCATTTTTGTTGTAACAGAATGGTCCTCGAATTTTTCATTACCTAGAACAAGTTGCTGTGTTTTTGCTCTTCTCTGCAGACACACACCACACATGTACACATCCACTAGTGAGCATACACATGCAGATGCCCTGACGCATCAGTAGACAGGCCCAACTTCAAAATACTTGTCATAACTCCTAAGTCAAAGTATTTACATTTCTAAAGAAGCAGCGCGTGGATGGGGCCTCTTGCCGAGGAGTGCTCACACCAGCAGGTATGGAATTGTGTCACAGCAGCAGCCCTGTACCTGATATGGGCCAAGACACATCTCTAGATGCTGAAGACCTTTGCTACATCCAATACCCCCAGCATCTGCTGCTTCTGACATGAGTGACTTATAGGTGCCTGCAACAGAAGAAGAAAGGAGATTTCCAGGGATGAAGGAAAAGGGGCAAAAAATTCCTTCTTTTTTTTAAACATATTAAATTTTTAAAAATTATTATATTTTATTTATTCATTCATTAATTTTTTAAAATTTGACCAGAGAGAGACAGAGAGAGAGAGAGAGAGTGAGAAAGAAAGCCATCAGGTCCTGGACTTGAACTGTGGTCAGCCATATGGGAGTATCCAGCATCCCAACCACCACACCACCTGCTGGTCCCCAAAACTTTTAAATTTTAATTAATTAATTTTACATTCATTCATTGAGCATAATCACAGCACACAAAATGTGATTTCCCATCCAGAATATACTGCATAGTGGCTTAATCATACACATTATTGTCAATAATTTTTCATTTCTAGTTATATATATATATATATATTCCCCCTATTTCTCACCCTCTGCCATTTCCCATCCTCCGCCCACACTCTCTGGTATCTAGAGTTGCTTTCTATTTCTTTTTTCCCCCACATTTTATTGATTTACAGAATTTCTTAAATAATCTAACTACTTTCAATAGCAAATTCAGCTGATATATACATATCTGTGAATACATGTTTGACTTCAGGAGTGAAACTCTGAGTAGAATGAATATACTATAATGTAGCACCTAGCTGATACTACATAGCTTACTATGGTCATTAAATAGGTATTTTAAATATATTTTTTAATTTCAAGTAAAGCAGTTTTAACCTTAATAAATCAAAATCAAAGAAATGCTAAGAGTGCTTTGCTTAAAACTTAAAGTCAGGAAACAGGTTAGGTTCTGTTCAAATAGTAGGTACATGAACTTATCAGCAGCTCAAGACAGGACAAAAATCCTTAAAATCGGAAAACAAAGCCTAGCAGAAAATCAGCAATGTTTTAGTCAAAAGATTCTATTTCACCAGTTCAGTCTCATATACTTAATCTATCTTCTGTTATGCTTCGATCTTACTGATTAAATTCTGGGATATAATATTCAACTCCAGACTTGTCCCTATGATTAAGATGGCCATTTTCTTAGTTTTTGAACTCTGTATGTCTTCTATTTCTGTATGTCTGTATTCAATTTTCCTGGTATAGCTCTCTTTTCAGAACTTCTTGGAGAGCTGGTCTAGTGTTAGTAAATTCTTTCAGGTTTTGTGTATCTGAGAATGTTCTTGTCTTTTCTTCCCATATGAAGGATAATCTTGCTGGGTACAGTATTCTTGGTTGAAATTGCTTTTCTCTTAACACTTTGAATATATTTTTCCATACTTTCCTTGCTTGCATTGTTTCTGATGAGAGGTCTGCTATTAGCCTGGTGGGATAGCCTTTGTAAGTAATTTGCCATTTCTCTCTTGCCAATCTTAGTATCTTGTCTTTGTCTGTGGTTTTGGTCAATCTGGCTATAATGTGTCTTGGAGAAGACCTTCTTGGGTCGATTCTATTTGGGATCCTTGTATTTCTTGGGACTGGATCTTTGAGTGCCTCTCTAGGTTTGGAAAGTTTTCTTGAGGGATTTCATGGAATAGATTATCAATGCCCTGATGAGTCTCTTTGCCTTATGGGATACCTATTATCCAGATGTTTTGATGTTTGATGGTTTCTAGTACTTCTCATATATTATTCTCTCTCTCTTCTTTTTTTTTTTTTTTTGGCAATTTTCTCACTCTTTCTGGTGGATTTTTTGAGGCAGTGATTCTATCTTCTATGTCTGAGATTTGATTTTCTGTATGATCTAGTCTGCTTTTAATGCTTTCAAGGGACACTTTGACATCCTTCATCTCTAACAGTTCCATTTAATTCTTTTATAAAGTGTGTATTTCCTCTTTCAGATCTTACAAGAATTTCCTCACTTCCTGGAACTCATTGACTCATTTCTCCTGCTTCTTCTGCAGTTCATTGTCTCTCTTCTCTTCCATCTCTGTTAGCTTTGTCATTATGAATATTCTAATTCTTTATCTGACATTTCCATCAGTTTCATTGTACTGTATGAGGATGAAGAGGAGTTATTCTCTTCTCTTGGAGGAGAGGTATTTTCTTGCTTTTCCATACTTTTTGTGACCCTGCAGTGATTTCTGGTCATCTGATGGGTTGTGCATTTCTTTCTAACTCTTGAAGTTCAATCTGAGTGTTCAGAGGGTGTGCAGGAGGAGGCGATCTGCAATCTCTCTTCCGTTCCATTTTTCACTCTTTGTGCATCAGATTCAGTGGGCATTGAGGAATATTCTCACCCTAATCACATTCATATGTTTGGATACTGTTCACTAGGAACTGTGTAGACGCTCAATGCGTGGAGGCTGAGCAGCCAAGGAATAAGGATAAAGAAAAAAGAGAAAGATTTAGAGAAGAGGAAAGAAGGAGAAAAAATAAAACAGAATAAAGATAATTAGAAAAACTTTATATTTTAATTTTACAAAGCAAAAAATGAAAACTGTGCAGTGCATGCACCGCACAAAATCAGTATTTCACAGCTCAAGTTCAGTAGCCATCTCAGGATGGGCCTGGGTTTGTACCTTTCCTAAATGGGATGAGGAAAGGCACACATTAGCACAATAAAGGAGGAGCTTGAGAGCCCAGAGAATACTTTACCTTAAAAAAAATTAAAAGACACAGGGAGACACAGAGAGACAGACAGAGAGACACAGAGAGACACAGAGAAGGATACAGAGGTAGCCCTACCCACTAGAAATGAATCTAGAGGGAGGAGTTTCAGTAGAAAATCTTAATTTTTAGTCAAGGAAAGCAATATTTTACAGCTCAAGTTCCGTGGTCATCTCAGTATGGGCCTGGGTTTGTGCCTTTCCCACTAGAAATGAATTTGGAGGGAGGAGTCTCAGCAGAAAATCTTCTGTTTTAGTCAGTGAAAGCAGTATTTCGCAGCTCAAGTTCAGTAGCCATCACACACACACACACAAATCCTTCTTTCATCCTTCTGTAAAAAACTCATGAAGAAAGTGAATGAAATTCAGATCTTTTCACTGGAAGAGACATGGCCAAGTGGTCATTATTAAAACTGGAATTCATTTTTCAGAGAAGACACCTGCCTTGAATACTCTGCTCTATTGTTAATGGTCAGTTACACCATTATGGGATGCAGAGCTCATGTGCCCAGACTTACTATGATCTGCTTACTCTGTTTCCTTAACCTTTTTATAACTTATTACGACCTACTCTTCAATACACTGAAATTGAATATTTTCAGTTTAGTTATTCTCTACTGAAGTTTTTATTTAGAAATATTACAGTCTGCGTTAAAAATGTACATGGGTGGTTCAGTTTCTGAAAATTGTAGGTTATGATTTGTGTACTTTTCTAAATATTATACCTTAATAAAAAATTTAAAAATTATAGACTAAAACTCTCTTCAACCTTAACTTACCTTATAGTTTATAGATGTTTCCAGAGGAAGTTTTCTAAATGCTATTTTCCAGAAAGGAATATTAAAAACACAAAGTGCACTTCCTACTATCTTCCTGACAAGCATGGCCTCCATCCTTGGAGGGTATTTTGGTGTGCATGCTGGCCAGAGCCATGCAGGAGACATGTGAGCATATATACAGCATGAGGGTGCAGGGCCACATGAAAGGGAAGTGGAGACATGGGCAGGGCCGAGAGCTGCCGCTGCCTTTCTTACCCTCCTTAGATCTTAAATGAACTTGTCTGGCAGTGCTTCTTTCCTCAAAGAATGTAAGAGAAAGGGATTGAAGTGATTTTCATAGCCAAAGAGCTTACCAGATGTTGGTTGTGCCCAGGTCTTGAATCCTCTGCTCCTGGCACAGGGCAGGGAGAAGTGAGCTGAAGTTTCCCATGCTACATCTCCCGTTCAGATATTCTGTCTCCAATCCTTAATAACAATCTTCTGTATCTCTAGAGTGAATTCCTCAGATGGTGAAAATTAACAACAGAGTGAGTCCTATGGCAGGGATTTAGCAGAACACAATGGGTGGCCAATGAATCTCTATTGCTCCTCATGTTGGAAGGAGACATTCTGTCATTCCATCCTTACAGTAAAGGCAGCAAACTCCTAACTCAACCCACTAGATGCCATGCAGAGTCCATTGTAGTTTGTAATGAGGAGCTGGGGTGTGCTACATTTATAGGATAGTGCGTGTTTGATTGATTGTTTTTTAATGCCAGGAAGTACATATGCATGCCAGAGAGAAAAAGAGGAAGGGAGAAAGAGAAAGAGCACCTCTCAATGGGGACCACAGACCACCTTCTTCCTCTTTTCCCATCAGGATCCTGGGCATGCTACACACGGGCCTGGTGTGTTTTCAAGCTACTGAGGCTGGGCTGGCTCCCTCCCCACAGCACATAAGCACTGCACTATGGGGCTCGCCCTAGCATATGTTTTGTTAGTAATGTATTATAAACTGTCTAACTATAAAGCAGTTGGAATGATAGAAACATTTCTGGAATGATTTTTCTATCTGTAGCCTATAACGTTAGGAGCCCAAGTCTGGTTGGGCACTTTTCCATGATCAGATGGTGGTCATCAGTCACTGGCTCTGTTACTGTACATCCATCACATTCAACCTACAGGCCTGCACTTGTGTGTGCTTGTCCAATGTAAAGACAAAGCAACTTTTGAAGAGATACCCTAAGACAGACGTATTTAGAGTTGAATGACAATATGTGTTGCTGATTTTTCAGATAGCTTAGATGTTTGAAATAATCAATGGCAGGTATCAATGAATCTAATTTGTATCAGTTTCCTTTAAAGGTTATATGTTGGCAATTATTAAGTTTGTAAGCCATAAGAAGATGCTAACATTTGATTTTATAGCAAAAGAATTACATTTAAGTGGAGCAAGGATGGTTGCAGTAATAGAGTTAATGTCAGGTGTTTCAGAAGTGAGTTCCATGCCCATTTTACAGACAAAGAACAAGACTCAGAAACCAGGAAAACAGATCTCATGTTTCTCACCTCAGTACTTTTCAGTCTGTGGATCCTTGCCATGTTAGGCCACAGCTTTGCATGTCGGTGCTCTTGGGTCCTTGAATTTGCAGACTACCACCAATAGGCTTACATTAACCACTGCAAGGAAAAATAGAGGGATGTCCATCATCAAATTTGTGGATGACTTTTTTGGAGAGCACATGTGCCTTCTGGCAATTAAAAAAAATGCAGATGACTATTAAATTTGCTTTTTTGTACTGAGCCCTTTAATACTGTATACACGGATATAATGAATATAGTGGGGATACTTTATGTTGCTTTCATATAGTTTTTGTTCCCCATTCACTTTTGGTCCACAACAGAACTAATAGTAAAGGAAGATAAACACAAAAATTAAAGAAAGGGGGGTGGTCAACAGGTGGTATGGTGGTTTAAAGTGCTGGACTCCCACATGGCTGAATGTGCTTCCAGTTCTTGATCCAGTGGCTTGAAACTCATGCTGGGTGCATGTGCGTGCACACTCAAATCCCAGAAGGAGAATGGAGAAGTGATTGCAGCATGACCATCCTCCTTTCTGGGGATGGGGATGATTTCTCACTTTCCCTCTCACTGTCTCTCTCTGTTTCTTTCTGGTGAGTGCGTGCTCCCTGTAACAACAACCTTAAAAGAGAGAGAGAAGGAGAGAGGGAGTGAGGGAGGGAGGAAGGAAGGAAGGAAAGAAAGAGGCAGAAAGAGAGAGAGAGAGAGAGAGTGAGGGAAAGAAAGAAAAAGAGAGGAGGAGAGAGAGAGGAAAGGAAAGGAAAGGAAAGGAAAGGAAAGGAAAGGAAAGGAAAGGAAAGGGGAAAGGGGAAAGGGAAAGTAAAGGAAAGGAAAGGGGAAAGTGGAAAGTGAAAGAGAGTGGACATCTAGTTAGAAGTTGAAAATGCAACTTCTCATTCCCTTTAGCCCGGAACCACGATTAGGACAAAGCTTGGCTGGACACAGATTGTATCCATGTTCCTTGAATGGTCATGAAAACTTGAGTTCGTGACACCATCAGGACTTGAAAATATGTAGGTGTATGCATAAATGGACTTGTTGTCAGGACTCTTGTCCACCCAGACATTTGGGAAGGTAAATCTTAGTATTTCTTCTTCCCCATGTTCCTAGACTCTGGGTGGAATCTTGCCTTTTAGAGAAGGTTCTTTTTGTTTTTGAGAACTTTTTTTTTTTTTTTCAAAGTTGCTCCTTCCTGAAGTGATATCCTTTCACTGTCTAGGATTTCATTCGTTTGGGTTTTGTCTTGCTATAAAGGTAAAAAAAACAAATGAATGTCTTTTATTTAGTATAATAAAAGTTATTCTCCTTTCCTCGGTGTCCTAACCCAACTTGTTCCTGTTCATTTGATCTTTTTGTAATCTAGTCAGAAAGAAGTGGCTTCTTAGCAAACACCGTTTTCCTTGGCCCTACAGGACAGTCCATGTCTCCATAGGGAACACAGAATGGCCCAGGCACATAGTCTGACCTTACTCAGGGGTAGGGTCTTCACAGACCAGGCTGGGCTTAAAGACAGTATCCCAGGCCAACAGGCCTTTCCTAGGGAATTCATTGGTGAGGTGGACTCCTGTGAACTCCTCTGCACAAAGCCCACCTGACCCACACCTGGGTTAGTCAGAATAACCAGAACTCTGAGACTAAAGATACTCTGCATGGGCCCCGCTGCACCCCAAAGACTGAGAGTTCCTCAGGTCCAGTCTTGACACATTCAGACTACGCAGACACTCTGGGGAGCGCCAGGTCAAGCCGTACTCCTTCCCTCTCTTCCACATTTCCTTCATCCGCACAATTTCCCCACCCTTTAAAAATGAGTGTAGTAAGTAGAGAAGAATTCTGGAATGAAACCTGTTTTCCAAAAACTTTGACATGTGCTCAGAGCCAATAAATTTAATCATTTCAGTACATCATAAAACCATGTTTTACAAGTCCACTGATCTGAGAATGTACACACCCTTTATCTGAAGGCTAGTCCTGACATCCTGGTTTCCCTTTTTAATTGTGTGAGTCTTTTTTTGCACAAAAGTATAGTTCTGGGTAAAACATGGTCATGAAGTTTCTTTTTTGCATTTTTGTTAGACCATGGAGTCAGTTGTTAGGGCTAGAAAAAAAATTAAGAGAGAAAATTAACCTTCAAAAAGTACATCCTGTAAGCACTGATCACTAAAAATATTTTATATAAAAACAAATCATTTTTCCTCTTTTACAGTATATACCTCCTACTGCTCTGGCATTCCTAATGAACTGAGAAGAAAGATATTCTTCATTGGGAATTGCTTTGAATGCTTTGGAAATATTTTTCAATATTTGAATAGCATCCTTTCATTAAGGCATAGAACATCCTGCCTGACTTGTAACATAAGAGCTTTTCTTCTTAAGCAAGAAACTGAAGGAGGCAGAGATTAAATGGCTTTCTGTGTCTGCACCAGGAAATCCCATCCTGGGACTCGGAGCGGAGCACATGTTCTTTTTGTCCACCACTGGAGCTCACTCTTTTAGAGAAAATGGTACATAGAACAGGCAAAGAGAGATGGATGTGCAAGTCCAGCCATGCCCACCCCTATCTCTGGCCCCTGCCCACCCCCTCTACCTCTGGTCCCTGTGGTCTTCAGGAAGAGGAATATTTGTTCTATTGGGTCTACTTTATCCCATTAACCGTTCACTTCTTCCATCCATGTGTGTGGCAGCCCAAGAGGCCCCTGCTTTCTCAGGAGGCACTGGAAGTGCCTGCAGTATGCAGACACATGGCCCACACACAGCAGACACAGTACGGCGATCCTCCAGCATGGAGTGGGAGGCCCTGTCAGCAGTGGTACCAGGAGGCTGTCTTCCCGGCCATCTGATACCTCTTGGTCTTTTCCATGTTTGGAGGACAGCTGACTGCAAGTATTACCTAGCAACAAAAAGTGCTAGAGTCAGTTGGGGGAGAAGAAAGAGGATGGTTGTTATTAATCATGCTGAGATGATGCATTGTGGTTTAAAAATGGAAAAGGAAGGCACAGATTAAATATTGACATTTACTGTTTTCCAACTGTGTTACCTTTTGGCTTGTCTGACATAAAAGCTTATATTCACTGGAAGCAGAAATAAAATCTTTCAGTAACTTCTGCTTCAAGGGGCTTCAGTTAAAAAAGAAAAAAAAAATGCTTAATAGGATTCATTTCCAGCGTGGTCTCAATTGAAGAGCTTAGGAACTAAAGTCTGTAAAAGCTTTTTCCTAATGAGTTCACTATGCAGTATGCCCACTGAAATTCTGTCTTAAAAGACTCTTTCAGGTCTGTGTCTTGGTTTCAAGAAACATGTAAAATGTATTTTCTCATAATACATCTTGACATATGGCTGTTATATAGAAAATGTGCATTAAATATATTTAACATTTGGGATCAGCAGTTAGCATAATGGCTATGTTGATGAACTCCCATGTAGCCGACTGCAGTTCAAGTCCCAGACCCCGGGGCTTAAACTCACACCGGGCGCGTGTGCGCGCATGCCCAAGGTCCTGAGAGGAGAATGGAGGAGAAGGGATTGTGGCATGGCCATCCCCCCTGGGGGGGGGTCATTTTTTGCTTTCTGTCTCTCGGTCTCTCTCTGTCTTTCTGGTGAGCGCATGTGCCCTATAGCATAAACCTCCCCCCCTCCCCCCAAAAAAAAGCCTTAAAAAAATATATATGTATATATATATATATGTGTGTGTGTGTGTATTTAACATTTATAGTGCGACCTTCCGGAAAATACATAACTGGTAAGAAGTTCAGGTGTCCCCCACTGCTACCCAGGATACAGCCTTTATCAATGAATTATTAAACAATTGTTAAACAAGTCTTTAAAAATGGTAATTTGAGGCTGGCTTCATAGCCTGTAAGGCAGTCAAATTCCTACATGACCAACTCTGCCGTTCCATTCCCTGACCCAACTGCTTCAGAAACACACCAGGCCACATGCACAGGCATGCCCCAAATCCTGACAGGGCAGAGAAATGGAAGAGAAGCGCTTGCAGTATGACCATTCCACATGGGGGTGGTTTCTCCCTCTTTCTGCCACTCTCTCTCTCTCTCTGGCAAGCATGCACACTCTCTTTCACTTAAAGAAAAGAATGGTAATTTGCAATCCGCGTCTTTTTCCCTGTATGTGGTGTCTTTCAAGGGTACTTTTTACTTGTTACCATAGTGAGAGTGAGCCTAATGGGCTGAAACTCAGTTCAAGAAACAACTTGATGCTCTTCAATTTGACCCCAGTGACCCTAACAGTTAGGATGGCTCTTAAGATATCATTTGGCACTGAGGAGAGATTTCCAGTTCACCAGGTTTTCACAGTGTCTGAATCTTAAGGTATGGGACTATTCAGAAGGGCCCATATGGTGGGATTCAGAGGAAAGACTATTAAAATTCCAAGGTACATACAGAAATATAGAGTTTCATCATAGAAGTTATATCAGGAATCATGTGGTCTAATGGACTCATTTCATAGACTGGGGAGCAGTTTCATATCCAGTGTCAAAGGAGGCAAGTGTGTGTGTGGTGGTGGTAGTGGGGGGGCGGGGCAGAATTGAAAAAGAAATTGAATCTTAATCTCTTTTGTTCTTCAGTTGACAAATCTCAGAGCTTAAAATTCTACTGACAAATGAAATTGTAAATGTATCTCATCTGTTTCTCTAAGCTTGCCTTCAGTCAACAAATGTTTTCTATTCGTCAGCCTAAGAAACAGCTTTGGTGCTGTCACTTGCACTGAGTCCATTTATTTATCTTTTAGAGGAAATTCAAGAGTACATTTTTTTTCTCCTTTCTTGAAGTATAAGATGATGGTCATGAAAGGGGGTGTTACTAATAATGTGGCTTAAGGAAAAGGGAAGAAATACATCAAGGATTCTTAAGTCTTCCCTTAGCTGCTGCTCCTCAGAATTGGGTCAGTAACCTTTTGAGTTGCCAAGATGGGTTAGACATAGGCTAATGAAATCACAAATTCTAGATCAAGAAACGACCTTGAAGGTCATTGGGCCCAGCCTCCCTGTCTTGAGGCAATTAAGTTATTAATTTTGTACTGAGATGACAAGTGAAAGTCAGTGGGATTATATGCCCCGCCTAGATCACGTAACAAAATCCCCGAGCACTATTATTTCACAAAATTCAGCAAGCTTGAAGATCTTCACCTTCTAGCTCAAATTGCCTTTGCCTTCAACTGCCAGCTTCCTTGTGGAATTTTTTTCCTGTTGATTTTTCACCCCCCCTTCCCCTTTAAGGTCCCTTTTAAAATTCTGTAACAAACTCAGATATCTCTTGGCTCTCCTGCCGTCCCTCTGGCCTCCCTTCTCTGCCTGGAGGAGATTTGGCTGTGTTTGGAGGAACAGGAAGAGTTATTATGCAGGGGACAGGCACCAGCTGTTCGCCATCGGTACCAGTGAGAGCACAGGAGGAAATGAGCACCGTGGCAGCTTTGAAGATTTAGGTTAAGCATAAGGAAATGAATCCTGAGTCGTGAAGACTGTCAGTAACTAGAGTAGATTGTTAAGGAAGATTGTGGAATCTGTTCCTCTTGAAAAACAAAAGACACACCTTGAAAACAAGGTAACCTTGCTGTCCATAATGATTTTAGTGGTATCTTTCTTAAAGTGAGGGGGTAAAACAGATAACCCCCATCTCCCTCTTGATTCTATTAAAAGATTTTCAGGGGATGAAGTTTCTACAGTCAGTTGCACAGTCTAATGCTTAACAAATCTTTTGTTAAAGATTTTAATACCATCTTTTCATCTGACCTAAATCTTTCCTGTGGAAGTTAAGCCATGTCCCCTGTGGAGATGAAGAACAGAGGAGATCAAAATTCAACCTTTAAAGAATCCAGTTAAATTTAGAGTGTTTAGAGTTAAGGAGACTCAAGAGTCAGCACTGAAATGGGTCACATCATTTGATTGGTTTCAGGAAGGGGCACTTCACAGAAATCTGACTCTTAGTTTTGGTATTGGAGTCAAAGTCCCGCACCCTTGAGGTCAATAAAGGGATTGGAAGTGGGAGGAAACCGGTGTGATTTGAAGGTTTGTGGCATTTACCACAAAACCACTGCATTAATGTAAACCAAAACTAAAACCACATAGTATAAAATGTCATGCTTCCACATTTATTTGTTGCAGCAGATCTCAAGGCAGCCAGCTCCAGAACCAGCACCTCAGTGGACTCAAAGATAGAAAACCAAGTAGATTAGAACCTCCATTAACAATCTTAAAAAAAATTTTGCTTTTAGTAGTGTAACAGAACATTAAAAATATACTTGTGCTCAGGAAGTACAGTAAGATGAATTAACACATTTGAAGCTATAATGTTCAATTAATTTGTAATTTTTATTCAATCTGTTGCCTGACTCAGAATGAGCATTCTCTAGTCTAAGTAAAGTTTGGATTGCTTAACTATTGCAAATTTTATTTACCTCTTCTTATTATAACTTAGAAAAAGGGTTTTTATATAGTTTTTAAAAGGTTGAATACCGTATCTTTTAAACCTTCCTTAATTATTATCATTTTCCAAAAATAGTCCACTAAAACCTGTAAGAAGGCACACAATGGCTTTTATGTCTTACTATCAGGTCAAAAAACATTCGTGGGAGACTTAATTTTTTTGTGTGTGATGAAAGTCCTCCCTTTTGGGAAAAGCAAGAATGACCTCTGAAAACCAAAGCTACAATGAAAAAGAATATACCGTCAACTGGGGGTGGCATGTGCATGTGTGTGTGTAGCTCTCATAATGGGAGGAAGCCCAGGTGACAGTGACACTGAAGAAATCCTCTGACCATACATTTTCCAGCTGTGAAAAATCTCCACATTCCCCTTGCATGTTTGCTCTCAGCTCTCCTTCTAATATTTGGGTCAAGCAGCCAGGTCTCCATTTTCCTAATAACAAAAAAGACCACCATTGTCTCATTTCCCTTCCTCCCCAACTCTGTATCTTCCTGATTCACAGGACTTTTGGTTTCCTATTTAGAAGCACATATTTGGTGTAAACATGTTGCCTAAGACATGACATTTGGAAATGTTGTGAATAGTTTAAAATTCTTTGTTTATCGAGAATTATTTGACCTTTAAAAAAATACTTGGCTATTTCTTGTAATCAATGAATAGGCACTCTTAGCAGCCAGCTAGGTTGGCCTGGCCCTCACCAAGGCACAGGAATAACTTCTGCCTGGTGATTTTCTCACATCTGGCACATTGGAGGAGCCGTTTCCTGAATCCCACTCTCTAAAGGGGGCAGTTCCCAAGGATGGTGGCCATGCCTCTCTCTTGTTGCAGAAGATATTGGGTCTTAGATGTTCTTTTACCTTGTTCACACATAACACTGCTCCTACAATTCCCTTTTTTGAAAACTTTGCCTTGCATCATAATTTCCAGCCCCTTCCTTGAGTAATGCCTATGGGAGGGCAGAATTATGCTCAACTCCTTGGCAAGAGGTGATCAAATCAGGGACAGTTTGTGACTGTCCCTTATAGGTGGTCCTTTTTGAACCTATATGAACTTCAACATTTCATTCCTGACTCTCAGAAAAATGCCCTGTCTTTTTAACTGAATAGAGATTGATGTCAGAGGCTTCATCTAGTAACAACAGAGAAAATCTAAATTAGAGGAAAGAAGGCTTGAGCATTTCTGTAATGCATCTGTAAGATGATATGCTGCAACATGAACATGGATTGTTGACAGTAACCACAGAGACGAGATCATCAAGAGAACAAGTTGGGAGACCTGGTAGTTGTCGGCTCCAGAGTTCCTATAATTTTTGAGGCTGTAAAACAGAACATCAAAAATAGATGGCTTTTTGTATTTAGAATTGTTTCTTAGAAGGGAAAAGAAAACATTGGTAATCTGATTAGTAAATTCCTCTACATTTCCAAATATAACTATTTTTTACAGTTTTTTTCTGAGAGGTTTTAGCCTTAGGGCACATGTGCTCACTGGAGAGACAGAGAGACAGAGACAGTGAGAGAGAAAGTGAAAAAATCACCTCTCAGGGAGGATAGCCATGCCACAATCCTTTCTCCTCCATTCTCCTCCTGGGATCTTGGGCACACATGTACATGACCTGGCATGATTTTCAACCCACCAGGTCTGGGACTCAAACTGTGGTTAGCCATCTGCTGTTCCCACAAATATAACAATCAAGGTAGGTTGAAAAAGGCTTCAAGCTTTACCTGCCCATCACCCCCAACCAATTATCAATGGTGTGATGAAATGGGGAAAACTTGATCAGTTCCAGACTTAAAACCACCTGGAGAGGAGGTTGCAGGTGTGCCTCTATGCAGTAGGGGGTGTTTGAAGGGATTGCAGAGACTGGCGATGCAGCCACCGTTGTTAAGGGGAGGATCAGGGCAGAGGAGTGGAGCAGGAGGCTTATCCCTTTATTTCCATACATGCTAACATGATTTTAGCAAAAACCCTGCCTTTCTGATCTTAAACAGGTACGATGGCTAAGTATTAATATTAATGAGCACAATAACAATAATAAAACTGGCAGCAGCATCAAATGAATGTGGTCTCCTGCTGTAGAAATATTTACCCGATGTGTCCTGCCAGTTAGAGAGATTTTGGCATTAAACCTAGACATTACCTCATCCTCCTGGGCAGACAGCCGATTGCGATGCTAAGCAAGTCTGCAGCCGTGAAGAGCTGAATACCTGCCTGATGAGCTGCGCAGCCCCAGACTAGGGGTGGAAGCAGTTTCCTTGAGCGTGTCTGTCCATCTGTCTGGGTCTTGCCCTTAGTTCCTTTCTTTCTCTTTCCAGCCCTCATAGGTTGTCATTGTCTTTTTTCAAATTGTGTAGCTTTTTATTTTTCATGAAGGGCACATTGTCAAGTCTGCCAGCCAGCCAGCCAGGTGGGAGGGTATTAATAAACAAAAACCTGAAAGGTCAGAATTAAGAGGAGAGAAGTGAAGTGCCTCTGTGTGTGTGCATGCAACATCCCCACACTCTCATGCACACACGTCTCTCTCTGTGAGAATCAGGGACACGTGACAAAAACAGGATATTTGTTTTGTTTTAATTTATGATAAATACAAAGAGCATTCTTCAATGAAGGAGATTTATTTCAAAGTTTTATTAACTAGAACAATATTTCAAACCATAGAGTTGTGCTAAAAATGTGGTTTTGGTACTTCTAACCTAAGAAAATACAACACTTAAAAATGTCTTTATTCAACTAGCTTCAAGCTGCTTTAAAGTGCCACTGCACATACTGTAGAAGTTCTGGATATGCACCATAGACAAATCTAGGTTATAAAGTGAACTTTTTCGGTAATATTGCAGATATTTATGGCCAGCCATGGTGGTGCAGTGGTTGCACAGTGCTCCACAATGCTAAAACCAGGGAAGAAGGTGCTGGGTTCACATCCTGAGGCCTCCCTGCACATGCCAGGCAAGCATGCATGGATCTGTGAACCCAGGTGGCTGGGTCCAGGCGTGGATCACAGCATGGGGACTCTACTAGGGGTACCTCTCTTCTTTCTCTCACTCTCTCTTTCATGGGAGAAGTAAATAAAATAAACAGGAAAAATATTCAGAAGACTTTGAATTGCCATTAAAGTACCAAATATTTACCCTATAAGTTTTCTAAATACGCTATGGAAAACTATCCAAGCTTTTTTTTTTTTTTTTTGTGAGGTTTTTGCTATAGGGCGCATGCACTTGCCAGAAAGACAGAGAGAGACAGAGAGACAGAAAGCGAGAAGTCACCTCCCAGGAGGATGGCCACACCGCAATCCCTTCTCCTCTATTCTCCTCTTGGGATTCTGGGTGTGCACGCACTTGCGCCCAGTGTGAGTTTAAGCCACTGAGTCTGGGACTCGAACTGCAGTAGACTACATGAGAGTTCAATGACATAGCCATTATGCTAACTGCTGGTCCCATATCCAAATTATTTTGATGGCCAGCTTGCCCTATGTGTTCTTTAGGTCTTGACTCAAACTTTTATGAGATAGGTCATGGTGCTATTTCTACTAAATGACTTAACTTTATCAATTGGTGTTAAATCTTTCAAATTCTGTCCTAGAGTAAAGAGCCTTTGTGTTGACCGTGACTGACTAACCAGCTCTTAGGACTTTATCCAATGCATTTTGTGAAGATTTGTTTCCAAAATGCTCATTTTGGTTTAACTTCTATTAAATCCTTTTTTCTATACCAAAAACTGAATACTAATTATTGGTATGCATATTATCAAATTTTTGCATATGAAGTTCACACTAACCACCGAGTCATTATACTTTTTTTTTTTTCTTAGCTTAGGTGGTACAATTTGTAGCATACTGGATTGCAGTGCTGGAAGCCATGTGGCTGACCATGGGTTTGGATCCCTAGCCTGGTCAATCTAAAATAAACTGAGGATATGTGCATCCCTAAGATCCCTATGAGCTGGAAGGCTGGAGGAAGTGGACCTTGTCAAGGGTTTTTTCTCTCTCATGTGTACGTGCATGCAAGCATTCTCTATCATGAATAAAACAAATAAACTTTAACAATTTTAATATTATTAAGTGCTGAGCTTATAGGTATGTAGTATGGCTATCAGTAAATTTTAAATGATTTCTTGATTCTCTACAGAAAAAAAATGTGTGGAAGAGAAATAAAGTAGCTTCTAGCTGGTAACAGAAGGAGTCGAGTTGTGCAGCCCTGATTTTCAATACTCTCAGCTAGTTTGGACCCTAACTGCCTTGAATCCATAGGTTCAACACCAAACAGGGACTACCCACTGGCAGAACTGTTAGTTCCCATCCTGTGCAGGTGATTTTCCTATGAAATAGGTCTTCCCAGTGCATCAGGGTAATTTTCAACATTTCCTTAGCTATCCTCAGAGAGCTCAGCTGGTGGGCAATGCTCTCTGGTCATTCGAAAGTGGTTTTGCTTACATTCACAAGCAGTGGTTTATAATCAGACAACTCACCGTGGGCTATCAGGAGGATGGATTCATTTCTATTTCTTTTTTCTTAATTAATTAATTCATTTTATATTATATTTAATTGCATATATCTTTACAGTGTATAACATTTCTTTTTTAAGCATAATTAACCATGCATGTCAGTCAAGACAAAGACATTACATATCATCATCAGCAAATAGCTTTTCATTTTAGATTATTACTTTTTTTTTAACATTCGATCACTATACATCATTTGTCTTATTAAGAGAATTTATCCAACATGAAATACTTCTCAGACCAGTCATTTCTATTTCATAGAGGCTTTGTGTCCAGATGGTTGTTGTAGGTCAGTGAGTGTAGCACATATCTTCTGTAATAGAATTTATACTTGATAGGACCAGCAGTTGGCATAATGGCTGTGTCACTGGACTCCCATGTAGTCGACTGCGGTTTGAATCCCGGACCCGGTGGCTTAAACTCACGCCGGGTGTATGTGCGTGTGTGCCCAAGATCCTGAGAGGAGAATGGAGGAGAAGGGACTGTGGCATGGCCATCCCTGATGGGGGGTGATATCTCACTTTCTGTCTCTCTGTTTTTCTCTGTCTTTCTGGCGAGTGCATGCGCCCTATAGCAAAAACCTCTCAAAAAAATTAGAATTTATACTTGAGAATGAAGGGCAATTGAGTAAATTTTGTTGTATAAGTCAAGATTATGTGCTTATATTAGAATGTACATGAGGTGTTGATGGTATTACATGGAATTTTAAGTTCAGATTATGCATTAATTCTGTGTCTTGCCATTTATATATGGCCATTGTCAACTGATGATATGGGATAAAATGTTTAAAATTTATGTGCCTGAAAATAGAAATTGATACTAAGGTATTTTTTAAAACTTTCTTTTGACCTACCTTTATTGTTTGTTTTCTCAGACATGTGGAAGGTAGCCCTAAGTACTATTATAAATGGTATAATTGAAAAATTCCACTCTTTGTGCTTCAGGGTTATCTCTAATCTGTATATAGCCTTTGAAAATCCATTTCTACAGATAGTTGGCCCTCTGTCCCTCTTTCCAATAGCCAACATGTTTCCAGCCACTAGATACTAGAACAAATAGTGATATGTATGCTGTTCCCTTCTCCTAAATAGAATTACACTAAAGACTGCAATTAGGAGTTGGGACTTTCCAAATTTTATGTTTTGTTTTGTTTTACTACTAGATAAGGGAAACAGATATAAAGGAAAGAGAGAAGAAAAAATACCAGAATGGGTTTCCTTGTTAGCAGAGGGACCTATAGATTCAGTTTTAAAGCAGCTCAATATAAACTAGAAGAATCACAGTTATGAGAAATATGAACATAGGAGTGCCAGAGAGGAACCAGACACCAAAGCATATGTGCGTTTTGAATGAGGCCCTTTCTGAAATGAATTTGGTTTTATTCCGGGAGGGCCTCATAGACTATACATCAGGCAGAAGTTAAGAAAGAAAATGAACATGGCTTGAAGGAACATCCATTGTCTTTAAACAATTGAAAATGATTATTTTCTGTATTTCTTGAATATACATTTTCTCTTCTGCAAAAGGCATGAATGTGGGTTATGACTGCTGTTGGTTATTAACTGCCTTTCAGCATTCTCACAGAGATGGGAATGTTGCCATGCTCTTTGTGAGAGATTCTAATTAGGGAATATCCACCCTTAGTAAGAATTTTCACCCTTCCCACAGGAGGACCCCTGGATAGACTGTGGTAGGTAGACATAGAGGGTACCTTGGAGTCAGTAGAACTGGCTTTAGATTCCAGTTCTTCCATGTAGCTTGGACAAGTCACTCAATCCACATCTCAAGGATTATCATGAGGTCTATAGCATAGTCCCTGGTGCACTGTAGGGATTCCAAAAGATGGTAGCTGCTTCTGACTAAAGAAAGGTAAAAACAGTCTCTACATTTTCTGAGGCAATGGGAACCTGTTACCCATAAGCTAAGCCTAGTTTTACCAACAATAAAAAGGAAAAGTTTTAGGTTAATCATAGTAGGGACATAACTAAGCAAAAGAAGTTTGCATTTTATACTTTGATGCTATAGGTTATACTATCTATCTAGTATTTGCAGCCCTCACTTAGCATAATAATGTAGTACCATAAAAATGGCCCTGTAAACTGAGACCATGCAAAATGATCTTAACAGTAAATGGGAAAATTTGCAGTTGTTCCCGACATTTATTTATTTATTTATAAATAGGGCGCATGTGCTCACAGAAGAGAGAGAGAGAGACAGGCAAAGAGAGAGGAAAGTGAGAAATTGCCCCTCCACACCCCCAAAAGGATGGCCATGTTGCAGTCCCTTCTCCATTCTCCTGGAATCTTGGGCCCGCACTCATACATTCTTGGTGTGAGTCTCAAGCCACCGGGTCCAGGACTCCAACTGTGGTCAGCCATTTGGGAGTCCAGTGATGTAACCATTATGCCATCTGCTGGTCCCCTGCCTGGTGGTCTTTAGGATCAGTCTCTATCTTGGACTGAGGAGTACCCAGCACTGTAGGTGACCAGCTCTCTATTTCCAATACAGAGAGTAGGAACAGATACAGCATGACCTAAAAGTTGAGAAAAACAGAATTGGAAGCAGTTATAGGATTAATACAATATGATTTGCGTAAAGAATAAGAGGAAAACTTTAAAAAAAAAAACAGGAAATGTGAAGATGGTGCTTAAGTGATCTTTCTATCTGCTTGGGAAAAATGAAATTAAATTCAGGTCTTCTAAATAAAAGCTAACTTGCCAAAAAGAAAAGATAAATGTTTTCTGAGAGCAAAGTCTTTTGAGCTTGGATTAAGTTATCCATGGAAATGATCAGATTTGTGTCCTTACACAAAGGACTTGTGAGGAACGGTCTGAGTGTAAACTGCAGAAAGAAATGGAGAAAAGTGGACAAGCTCAGAAAGTTTTTCTCCAAATCTCCCTAGAAATAATCACACAAGTTGGGGCCAGCAGGTGATGTGGTGGTTAAGGTGCTGGACTTAACATGGCCAACTGTGATTCAAGTCCTGGGCCTGGTGGCTTGCTTTCTCACTTCTTCTCTCTCTCTCTCTCTCTATCAAATTTTAAAAAACAGTATTCATAATAAATAATAATAATTAAATTAATAAATAAATCTTTTACAAAATAACATACAAGTTACCAGTTTACTATGAAATAGGCATGTTCTTTAAAAATTATAAATAAAGAAAATTTATATCCTGAATTTTATAATCTTTTTCTGATGGCGAAAATTTCTCTAGAGTATTCACTTGAAAATTTTGAGGCCAAAAAGCCAGTGATTAGTTTTTATCCATGATGTAAAAGATTATATATTAGTATATCTGCTGACAACACCCAGTAGCATTTCTCTTTTGGGCATGCTGGGTTAGAAAGTATTAACTCTGAAGAGTAAAAATACCTAAATCTGAAACAAAGAGAGGACCTTAACCTCTTTATTTTCTCAACTTAATCTAATAAAATCAGACTCTCTCAGACTCTAGCAGAACCTAAGAAATCTGTTTTTAGTGTTATTGCCATTAGGCAAAATGTTCCAGGGATTATAGAGATAGAAAATATCTGGGCTAGTACATATTGTGACAGTTTGTGTGTTTAGTTGAAGACCTTTCTTTCTGTGTAAATATTAAGCTAATAATGAAGAATGCTTGCATTGCTTAGTTGAAGATAGGTTAGAGGGGCCAGCAGGTGGTGTGGTGGTTAAGGTGTTGGACTCCCACATGGCTGATTGTGATTTGAGTCCCAGACCTGGCAGTTTGCTTTCTCATTTTCTTTCTGTCTGTCTCATGCCCTATAGTAAATTAAAATAATAATAATAAATTAACTAAAGAATTCTTTTTTTTAAAAAAGGTTTAAAGCAAAATCATGTTTTCTTTTCAAGTGTAATTGAAATTCCTGTTTCCTTTGATGGTTGCCTCTTGCACTGGGCTTACGGGTAGATATAGACTTTAATAAAGAAATGTGGCCATATTTTAGTGACACCATTTTTTTTTAATCCATCTCAACTGCTTATCTTTTGTAACATGGAGTACCTGACTAAAAGAAAAAATCTCTACCAGAGTCATGCTATATAAATTATCTTTTTAGATCTCTACAGCTAATAGTCATTTAATCATCCATGGCCTTGTTTTTTATGTAAATTTGTAAGAAACATTGTACTTTATAAGATAAACATCCCAAGTAGGTTTTATAAAGTGCTTATCATGAGCTTTTGGAGGTTTTATAAAGTGCCTATCATGAGCTTTTGGAGTGGAAAAAGTATAGGTGCTTAGAATGTTGCTGTTGGATTCCTTTCAATTCTCGATGCTTTTAAATATATATTATTTCCCTAATAGTTTTGCTGCTTTTATCATTCACATACTAGATTAATGCTTCCTTAGACTCATTGACTGGTTTTATGTGGTTCATGGTTCTATGTGAATTGAATTGGTAAGTTTTTCCTTGAATAGCCTTAGAAAACTAATGACTACTACATTTAATTTGAGAAAATTGGAGATTGATTTTTCCTAGTGTTTTGCCTCCTTCCACTTCTAGTTAACCATAATTGCATTCTTGTTCAATTTTATTTTAAAATTTCTGTTTTTCTTTTTAGAAGGAAAGTTAGGCTCAAACATTGTACTGGGCATTGTTAACGCCAATGGCTATAATAATTTGGGTGTCAACTTTTGCTTGAGAATAAAGTTGGGAACATAGATTACTTGCCACAAACACTGAAAAATAAAATTTTTTTGATTTATTTTATACATTGTTCTTCATAAAATGTCCAGTCTTCTCTTCACTGCCTTTTGGATTTCAGAGATTGTGCTGTGAATTATCTGATCAGTTCAGTGAGTTGAATTTGACTATAGACACTAGTTGCCCAGCAGCAATTCCTTTAAGTTAATAAGGTCTAAACTTCCCAGGGGGCCAACTCAGCACTGGAACGGGTGATTGTACATTGTTAAACCACGAATGCACGTGGTTTAATAAGTCATCCTAGTTTGCTCTATACTGCAGTTGGTTCCTCTGGTGGCGCAGAGCTACCCTTTGAGGGTGACTGTATCTCCATAGCCCACACAGCCATCTTTGCATCTTTTCTGCCCCCAGGCTTATAGATAACCTAGTCCAAGTTTCTGTGAGCCAAGCTGTCTGATGTTTCAGAAAGCATTTAGACAGCAGTTGACAAGTCACAATTTTCCATATTACCACTGTGGGCTAAACAGATGTTTTCATGGGTGGCAACTTTTCTTTCTGTGGACATTACTTGCCAGACTTAAAGAGTTAACAAGCAATTAAATTATATGCTACTTATCCTTTTGTTAGGGAAATTTCAAACTTCTTATTTTCCTCTTGGGAAGTTGGGGGAGGGGATATTGGGACTGCATCAGTTGATCAGTAGCTCATAGGTTATCCTAGACTCCCACCCCTCACCTTTCTTGCTTGACAGTTCATGGCATCCATTTTCTGTGAGCTTTAAGAGCTTTTGCTGAACTTTCTCGCAATGTATAGATTATCGTGTCCTGGGGCCAGTGGTGAAGGTGCTGGACTCCCACATGGTCAACTGTGGTTTGAGTCACGGACTCGGTGGCTTAAAACTCATGCTGGGCATGTATGCATGCATACCCAAAATTCTGAGAGAATGGAGGAGAAGGGATTGAGGTGTGACCATCTCCCCTAGAGGATGATGTCTCACTTTCTGTCTCTCTGTTTCTCTCTGGTGAGTGCACATATCCTATAGCAAAAATCTCTTAAAAAAAAAAAAAAAAGGAAGGAAAGAAAGAAAGAAAAGAAGGAAAGAAACGATCAGGTTCTAAACCTTGGAGATAGGTTGGGTTTTGATTTCATAGGAACATGTTATTTATAGAATATCTGTCAGATCAAGGTGAAAGTACAAAACAGCCTTTCAAATTCTAACCAGGGACACATTAGCCTGTCTTTTGAAATTTGGAACATTTAAGAACATTTAGAAATCCAACTGATGAGTCTGATTTAAAGTCAGATGGAGAAATTACAGACAGACAAACTGAGAATTATTGGTAGAAAGAAAGGCTTTTCTAGTTATAAGGGTCATAGCACATCTTTATGGGTAAATATAGGAAACCAGGGTACGAGAGAGAGGATGATTCAAACAATCCCAACAAAATTGTCTCTCACTTGCATTCTGTTTAAGATTCCACCAGATTCTGGGACCAGCAGATAGCGTAATGGTTATGTTGCTAGACTACCACGTGGCTGACTGTGGTTTAAGTCTCGGACCTGGTGGCTTGAAACTCATGCCAGGCACATGTGTGTGCATGTCCAAAATCCTAAGAGTAGAATGGAGAAAGGATTGTGGCATGGCTGTCCCCCCCTGGGAGATGATTTCTCACTTTCTGTCTCTCCCTGTCTCTCTTGCAAGCACAAGCACCCTATAAGAAAAATCTGTTTAAAAAAAAAAAAAAAAAAAAAAGATTTTACCAGATTCTGAATGAGAACTTGGAGAGATGAGAAATTATTATCGTTGTATTTTATTTGTGGTTTGTTGCATATGTTAGCTCTTACATTTACTTTTAGTGAACTGTACATAGCTTTCATTACATAACATGAGCCCACCCATTTTTAAAGAATCTGTGCTAATCCCTGAAGTGGAAAAGTCCTGGTTTAAACCCCGACTTCCTCCATGAACTTGAGGTCTCATCTTGGAAGAGTTAACATAGTTTGAATTAAGTTCAGTTTCCTCATCTGCACAATGAAGTGACTAACTATTGGGTTGTCAGAAAAGTCATGGCACATTTTTACATAGAAAAATACATCGTGACTTTCCTGACAACCCAGTAGTTTCACAGAATTGCTGTGGGAACTAAATGAGTTTACTGTCACAATGTTTAGCATATAAAAGTTTCCTGAAAATGTTAAATCCGTTTCCTTTCTCTGTCCCATTGCACAGTTCAGAGTTAAATAACCCATTATCATATAATCTGAGTTAGGTGGGCCTAGCTAATAGATGAGGCAAGATTCCAGGGCCCCACATAAAGACCAACCAGGTAATGAGAAAGGCTTACATAATAAGGCCAGGGTAGCTCTAGCTGGGGTGCTATTTGTTATCCAGATTCTTAAGAATCAATTCAAATTCAGTGTTTGCGTCTATATGTATATTTATTTCAAGAAGCTGTGGCTACATTTGGTTCTCTGAATCCTACCTTGGATGCTTTGCTCTGAGCTTATACCAGAAATACCTGCTTACACAATGCAGGATGATGGTATAAGCAGATACATAAGCCTTGTGATGAAACCCAGGCCCATGTTGCTCCACAGCCTCGCTGTTTAACGTCCCCCTGAGCACGTGAGAGGTGTAGGCTTAATATCTGCTCAAATTCACTTCATCATACCATTTATAGATGATCAAGATGTAAAGACTCTTCCAAGACGTGAAATATAACATTGCTCTGTACTTTAATTGAAGGGGTATGTTAGCCAAAATCCTATCAACTCTTTTTACTTTTTTTTGTGGAGGTTTTTTGCTATAGGGCGCGTGCGCTCCCCAGACAGACAGAGAGAGACATAGAGACAGAAAGCAAGAAATCACCCCCCAGGAGGGGATGGCCACGCTGCAATCCCTTCTCCTCCATTCTCCTCTCGGGATCTTGGGCACGCATGCACATGCGCCTGGTGTGAGTTTTAAGCCACTGGGTCCGGGATGCGAACCGCAGTCAACTACATGGGAGTCCAGCGACATAGTCATTACGCTAACTGCTGGTCCCAAAAACCTATCAACTCTTCACGCTCCTTTCTTTTCCATGCTACCACTGTGGGCTGCACAGTGAAGGTATTTCGGTAGGTTAGAAACTTTTTTTCTTTATGGATATTTGCTGTATTTAAATAGTAAGTAATGAAATTACATAAATGATAAAGGGAAAACTGCTAAAAAAAAAAAAAAAAAACACACAAAAAAAAAAAGCACACACAGTGTAACACAGTGTAAATAGTCTTTGGTTTAAGAAACATCACAGAGAACGAACCTTCCAATGCAGGACACTAGCATGCACGCTGTCTTCTTCCACCTCTGTAATTACACTGGTTTTAAAATAAACCCAGATCCTTGGTGAGCTGCCTATAGGTATGAGGGAAAGAAAGATGAGCAGTTCTGACTTTGCTTTTTGTAAAACTTCCAAATAGATAGAAAAGAACAGTAGACAAGCAAGATTCCAATCCTAGGAATGGTGGTGGTTTGTGTGTTTCAGTTTGAATGTAATTATGAAAACTAAGTTTGTCCTAGAAGACTTATGGTTACAGGACAGTTGTCTTTAAAAAGAAACTAATAGCGCATAGAACAAAGACAAACTAACAGATGCTAAATTGTCTGATAAAGCAAGCAGTTGATCAAATGTTTAGATAAATTTTTAGTCAAGTACAGATGCCTATAATGATAATTCATAACATTGATGGAGGTCTCTTAAAGAAATCTCAACCTCTTAAAGAAACCTCTTAAAGAAATCTCAGTAGATATAAAGATTCAGATGTTCAAGTCCCATCACTTAACAGTGGTTTTTTCTCTGTTAAATTGGTTTAGGACACAAAAGAACAAAAAATCAGAAAAATGATACAAGATCTGTAAGGCTAACACATTTAAAGACTAAAATCACAACTGCTTGAGGTATTTGTTTTCATTTTATGGGGAATTTTTCTTTTTAAAATTTTGCTAGAAGGCCCATGTGCTTGCCAGAGAGACAGAGAGGAAGAGAAAGAGGGAGATAACATCACCCAGTAGAGCATGATTATGCCGCAGTTTCTTCTCCTCCACTTCTCCATCCTTTTGGGATTTGAGTATGCACACATATGCCCATCATGGTTTTAAAGTTGTCAGGATTGGATTCAAAACACATGGTCAGCCATGTGGGATCCAACCCCCTTATGTAATAGGACTGGCCTTATGGGGAATGTTTACTTTTTAAAAAATTTAATTATTATTTTTAAAAAATTTGCTATAGAGCACACGTGCTCACCAGAGAGACAGAGAGCTAGAGAGAAGGAAGTGAGAAAGCAAGCCGCCAAGTCTGGGACTCGAACCATGGTCAGTAATGTGGGAATCCTGTGCCTAAACCACTATGCCACTTGCTGGCCATGGGTAATATTTCTTAAGCAAACTAAATATTTCTTAAGTAAGCAAGCTCATTCCTATAAGTCTCTGTATGTGAAAACAAACAAAAAAAAAACCAAAAAACAAAAAACAAAAAAAACAAAAAACATGGGTCTTTGGACCAGTATCAAGATTTGCTTATATCTCTCCTTTCTTTCCTTACCCCTAAAACTGAAGGTTGAAAAATTGAGGTTGTGGCAAATTTATGCTACAGGTTTCTTTTCTTTTCTTTTCTTTTCTTTTCTTTTCTTTTCTTTTCTTTTCTTTTCTTTTCTTTTCTCTTTTCTTCCTTCCTTCCTTCCTTCCTTCCTTCCTTCCTTCCTTCCTTCCTTTCTTTCTTTCTTTCTTTCTTTCTTTCTTTTCCTTCCTTCCTTCCTTCCTTCCTTGTTTCCTTCCTTCCTTCCTTCCTTTTTTAGAGAGAGAGAGATTTTCACTATCAGGCTTGTGTGCTTGCCTGAGAGATAGAGACCGAAAGTGAGAAATCACCCCCTAGGGGAGATGACCATGCCACAATCCCTTCTCCTCTATTCTCCTCTTAAGATTTGAAACTCCTGCATGAGTTTCAAGCTGCCGGTTCCAGGACTTGCACTGTGGTTGGCCACATGGGAGTCCAGTGCCTTAACCACCATGCCACCTGCTAGCCACAACATCAAAGTATTTTAATCTTAAAATTTTTTTGTAAACTCTGAATAAGGCAGTGTCTCCTTCCAGAACAAAGCACAAGATGGGTTGACTCCATGGCCTGGTAGTTAAAACAGCTGGATCCCACAGGTAAATAGCCCCCTTTACCTGTGTTTACCTTTCTATGGTTTCAATTACTTGCAATCAGCCATAGTCTGAAAATATTAAATGGGTCCTTCTTGATGTGTTCAGAAGGTTAGTAGTAGCCTAACACTATGACACAATGCCTATGTTGTTTACCTCACTTTATCTCATCATGTAGACATTACAAATCATCCCATATCATCACAAGAATTAGCACAGTACAGTAAGATACTATGAGAGAGAAAGTTACCCGTGTAACTTTTATTACAATATGTTATGATTGTTCTATTTTATTACTATGCCTAATTTATAAGACTTTATCATAGGGAAAAAGTAATATAAATAGGGTTTTGGTCAGTACTGTTCATGGTTTCAAGCACCCATTTGGGGTCTTGGAACATACCCCCCATGGGTAAGGAAGAGAGGTGCTGCTGTATAACCTCTGTTCAGATTTGTTGCCCTGGAATATGGCACTGGACTGGAGAAGAAGCCCTTTGTGATACTTCCTGATAGAAGCTTCTTTCTTTCTTTGAGGGAATGTGGCCAGGCATCAGTCTGTGTTCCTCAGGCACTGGCATCCTTTTAAAAAATGATTTCTTAAAATAGTGAGTAGATGCAAGCAGGTATTTGTGACATATGGATGAGATATATTTTTGTTGTTCTTGTTGTTAGAGGTTTCTGCCTTAAGGAAGATGCACTCACTGGAGAGAGAGAAAGACAGTGAGAGGGAAGGTGAGAATTCACCACCCAGGGGAGATGGCCACACCGCAATTCTTTCTCCTCCTAGGATCTTAGGTACACATTGCAAACGCGCCTGGTGTGAGTTTCAAGCCACTAGGTCTAGGATTCGAACCACAATCAGCTATGTGGGAGTCTGACAATTTAACCACTATGCCATCTACTGGCGCCCTGTACCAGTGTATTTTAGGTTGACCTGGGATTCAAACCAAATTATCCATGTGGCTCCAAGATTGCAGGGTAGCACACTACTATCCATGCCATTGTACATGGGCTTATATGTTTTCCTAATGATAGACATTTTGGTTGCTTTAAGTATTTTGCTGTTGCAAACAATGCCATCATAGGTTTTCTTGTTCAGATCTTCTGGTGCAGGTGTGCCAGAGATTTACTAGGGTGTCTACTTATGATCATATTGTCAGATTGTGAGAGATAAACACTTTCAACTGCATAAGAAGGCCAAATTGATTTCCAAACTGATTGTGCCATTTTATACTTCTACCAGTAGTGTCTATGTTACTTCTTGTTCTCACTAACATTTTATGCTGTGAGGCTTCAATTTTTGTTAAGATGGTGATTGTGAAATAATATCTTATTGGAGTTTTAATTTGTATCTACTTGATATATTTATTAGCTTTTCCAATTTTTCTTCTGTGAACTTGTCTTCACTTTATTTTGCCCATTTTCTTTTTTGGGTTTGTCATAGTTTTTAATTAATTTTTAAAATTATTATTCATACATTAAATCACTATACATCATTGAGATTGTGAAGAGATTTTACTCGGCATGATATACACCACAGTCCAGCCCAGTTGAGACTATTATACATACCCTTGTCAACAGATAAAAACCCATGTCTGTGTCCCACAAGTGTCTTAACTCCCCATTATTTCCCCAAATTTCCTTTCCTACACTCTTCCCCTCCAACACTCTCTTTCCACTTTGCCTCTAGTGTCCATTACAATTTTTAATGCTTTTATGTTCTCCAGTCTTTCAGTCTCTACCATAGAGTGCAGATGGTTGGTATAGGTTAAGTGGAGACATACAATGTCTCTCTTTCATAGCCTGACTTGCTTCACTCAGCAACAAATCTTCCATATTTTTCCACTTTCTATCAAATTCCAGGACTTTGTTGCTTTTTATGGCTGAATAGTATTCCATGGAATCTATGTGCCATAATTTTTCAATCCATTTATCTGTTCATGGACATTTGGTTGATTACATGTCTTAGCAATCGTGTATAATGCTGCAGTGAAAATAGCTGTGCAAGCACTTTTCTGACTGAGTACTCTCCTGTCCTTTGGGTAGATACCCAGGAGTGGAATTGCTGGATCATATAGTAGTTCTATTTGAAGGTCTTTGAGGAACCTCCATATCATTCTCCACAGTGGCTGGACCAATTTACATTCCCACCAACAGTGTAGGAGTGTCCCCCTTTCACCACATCCCCTCTAGCACTTATCATTATTTGTTTTTTTAAGCTTCGCCATTCTGACTGGGGTTGGAATCTCATTGTGGTTTTGATCTGCATCTCTCTTACAATGAGGGATGTTGAGCATTTTTTCATATGCTTTTTGGCTGTTCGTATGTCTTCCTTAGAGAGATGTTTTTCAGCTCATTTTCCCATCTTTTAATTGGGTTAATCATTTTCTTCCAGATAAGCTGCTTGGTTCATGTGTATTCTGGTTATCAGTCCCTTATATGAGGCAGTTAACAAAAATTCTCTCCCATTCCGAGGGTTGTCAATTCACACTAATTGTGGTGTCCTTTGCTGTGTAGAAACTCCTTAATCTGATGTAACCCCAACAGTCTATTTTGGGGATTGTTGACTGTACTTTGGGAGTCTTGCTTAAGACATCTTTGCCCACCTCAGTGTCTCCCAGAGTCTCCCCAGTGTTTTCCATCAGTAGTTTTATAGTTCGTGGTCTTAGGTTTAGATCTTTGATCCACTTTGATTTGATTTTTGTTATTAGTGACAGATAGGGATCCAGATTCATCTTTCTGCAGGTGGATAGTTTTTCCAGCAGCATTTGCTAAAAAGGTTTCCCTTTCCCCCACTGGATTGAGTGGTTCTCTTTGTCAAAGATGTTGGTTGTAATGTTTTGGGGTTTGTTTATGGGATCTCTACTCTTTTCCATTGGTCCTCATGTCTGATTTTGTGCCAATACCATGCTGTTTTGATTATCACAGCTTTGTAATATATTTTGTGGTCAGGAAATGAGATGCCACTTATTCCAGTCTTCTTGCACAGGATGGCTTTAGCAAAACGGGGTCTTTTATGGTTCCAGACAAATTCTATGATTGTCTTTTCGAGATCTGTGAAGAATTGCTCATAATTTTATAGGATTGCATTAAATATGTAGATTAATTTGGGTAGGATTGCCATTTTGATTATATTGATTCTGCAAATCCAGGAATATGGGATGTCCTTCCACTTTTTAGTGTCCTTTTCAATTTCCTTCTTAAAAAGGTTTTCATAGTTTTTCTTGTAGAGGTCTTTGACTTCCTTGGTTAGTTTTATTTCTAAATATCTTATGATTCTTGTGGCTATGGCAAATGGAATTAATTTCTTGAGTTCTATCTCTGTCTGCTTGTTGTTTGTATATAGAAATGCTATGGATTTTTGTAAGCTAATTTTGTATCCTGCCAATTTACTGTATGCATTTATTATTTCAGGAAGTTTTTTCATGGGTTCTATTGGGTCTTCTACATATACAACCATGTTGTCTGCAAACAGATTCTTGTGGCTATGGCAAATGGAATTAATTTCTTGAGTTCTATCTCTGTCTGCTTGTTGTTTGTATATAGAAATGCTATGGATTTTTGTAAGCTAATTTTGTATCCTGCCAATTTACTGTATGCATTTATTATTTCAGGAAGTTTTTTCATGGGTTCTATTGGGTCTTCTACATATACAACCATGTTGTCTGCAAACAGAGATAAATTCAGCTCTCCTTTGCCTATTAGAATTCCTTTTGTTTCCTTCTCTTTTCTGATTACATTGGCTAGAACTTCCAGTACTATATTGAATAGGAGCAGGGAAAGTGGGCAGCCTTGTCTTGTACCCGTTTTTAGAGGAAAAGCTTTCAACTTTTCCCCATTCAGTATAATGTTAGCTGTGGATTTTTCATAAATGGCTTTTATTATGCTGAGAAACGGTCCTTCTATGCCAATTTTCCTGAGAGTCTTGATCATAAAGGCATGTTATATTTTGTCAAATGCTTTTTCTGCATTGATTGAAATGATCATATAGTTTTTACCTTTCTTTCTTTTAATATAGTGTATTACATTTATGGTTTTGCATATGTTGAACCACCCTTGCATCCCTGGAATAAAGCCTACCTAGTCATGATGAATAACCTTTTTTATATGCTGTTTAATACTGTTAGCAAGTATCTTTTTTTTTTTTTCACTTTATTTATTTACCTACTTTTTTTTATTATAAATTTATTTTTTTTCTCATCACAACACACATATGAATTTTCCATCCAAAATACACTGTGCATTGGCTCAATCAAGCACATCAACATATATGTTCTCAGCAAATGATTTCCCAATTTTTGTGTCCTGCATACCTTGCCTTTGTTAGCAAGTATCTTTTTTTTTTTTTCACTTTATTTATTTACCTACTTTTTTTTATTATAAATTTATTTTTTTTCTCATCACAACACACATATGAATTTTCCATCCAAAATACACTGTGCATTGGCTCAATCAAGCACATCAACATATATGTTCTCAGCAAATGATTTCCCAATTTTTGTGTCCTGCATACCTTGCCTTTTGTTTTGCCATCCTAGGTTCCCCATCCCCACCCTCTGCCATGTCCCATCTTCCTCCTCCATTGTCCCTGACATTCATGATTGCCCTCAATGCCTTCCGCCCCCCCCCCATTCAATTGTTCTACCAATGAACTCAATTAGTCTAAGTATATCCACTAGCTAGCACAGCTGACATATCCTTACACATGTATCCAAATCTGATCCTAGGCATAAACCCCAGGGAGTAGAATGAACATATTATAAAGTAGACCCCAGTTGTGTCCATACAACTCTCTTCAGTCATCAAATGTGCATTTTTTTTTCTCCTGCTTATTACTTTTTTTATATTAAATTATATTGCCTAACACTCATTCCCTGAGTATCATCACAACACACCAAGTGTAGTTTCCCATCTAGGATAAACTACATAGTGTCTTAATCAAGCATGTCGTCACCAATACTGTTCCATTTCTACTTTCATACATATAAATATGTTTTTTATCCTATGTTTGACCCTCAGCCCTTTCCCCCTCTCCCAGCAAGTATCTTTTTGAGAATTTTTGCATCTATATTCATCATAGAATGAATTTGGAAGAGTTACTTCCTTTTGGATCTCTAGAAACAATGTGAGTATAATGGGGGTTACCTCTTCTTTAAAAGTTTTGTGAAAGTCAGCAGTGAAGCCATCGGGGCCTGGACTTTTCTTGGTTGGAAGGTTATTTATTACTGATTCAATCTCAGTAGGTCTATTCAGGCTTTCTACATCTTCCTGAGACAATCTTGGTAGATTACATTTGGTCAGGAATTTGTACATCTCATCCAGGTTTTCTTCTTTGTTGGCATAGAGTCACTCATAGCATCCTCTAATGATGTTTTGTATTTCTGTTATGTCTGTTGTAATGTTGCCTGATTCGTTGCTAATTTGACTTATCTGGTTCTTTTCTCTCTTCTTAATTAGTCTGGCTAATGATGTGTCAATTGTGTTTATCTTTTCAAAGAGCCAGCTTTTGCTTTGATTTATTTTTTGTATAGTTTACTTATTTTCTATTTCATTTGTTTCTGCTCAACTCTTTATTATTTCTTTTCTTCTGGCATTTTTTGGATTTTTTGTTGTTGTTGTTCTTTTTCCAATTCCCTGACGCATGATGTTAAGTTGGCTTTTTGCCACCTTTCCATCTCTTTCTTGTGCATACTAATTGCTATGAACTTCCCTCTTATGACTGCTTTTGCAGTATCCCATAGATTATGGAAACGTGTACTCATCATTAATTTCCATGAATATTTTGATTTCTATCTTAATCTCTGCAGTAGTCATGGAATCATTCAGAAGTAGGTTATTTAGTTTCCATGTATTTGTATATTTTTGAGGGCTTTTCCTGAGATTAATATCAAGTTTAATTCCGTTGTGGTTGGAGAAGATGCTGGATATAGTTTCTATGCCTTTGAATCTGTAAAGGCTGGTTTTGTGCCCTATCATATGATCAATCTTTGAGAAAGTACGATGCAGGGCTGAGAAAAATGTGTATCTTGAGTATTTGGGGTGAAAAGTTCTATAGATGTCTATTAAGTCCATCTGATTTATAGTATCATTTAGGTCCTGAATCTCTTTGCTTATTTTTTGTCTCATTGACCTGTCTAAAGGAGACAATGGGGTGTTGAGATCTCCAACAATTATAGTGTTATAATCTATCTCTCCTTTTAGATCTAGCAGTCTTTCCTTTACATTTTTGGGTGCTCCTGAGTTCAGTGCATAGATATTTATAAGCGTTATATCTTCTTGGTGAATTAGTCCTTTTACTACTATATAATGCCCTTCTTTGTCTTTTCTTATGGTTTGTGTCTTAAAGCCTATTTTATTCAAAATCAGTATAGCAACTCCCACTCTTTTTTGGTTTCCATTTGCATGGAATACCTTCTTCCAGCCCCTCATTTTTAGTATATGTATGTCTTTATCCATGAGATGGGTTTCCTGTAGGCAGCAGATGGAGGGTTTCTGATTTTTAATCCATTTAACCAGTCTGTGTCTCTTCAGAGAATTTAATCCATTGACCTTCAACATTATTATCAATATTTCCAGACTTATCCTTACCATTAAGTTGGCCATTTTCCTGGATGTTTTTTGTTCTCTTATTGCTGTCTATCTCTCTTAGTTTTCTTGGTATAGTACTCCTTTCAGAATTTCTTGAAGAGCTGGTCTGGAGTTGGTAAATTATATCAGATTTTGTTTATCTGAGAACGTTTTTATTTTCTTTTCCTATATGAAGGATAATCTTGTCGAGTATAGCATTCTTGGTTGAAATTGTTTTTGCATTTAATACTTTGAATATATTTCCCCATTCTTTCCTTGCTTGCATTGTTTTCAATGAGAGGTCCAGTGTTAGCCTGGTGGGATAGCCTTTGTAAGTGATTTGACGCTTCTCTCTTGCCGATCTTAGTATCTTGTCTTTGTCATTTTGGTCAATCTAGCTATAATGTGGTGTGGAGAGGATCTTCTTGGACTGATTCTACTTGGGGTTCTTTGTATTTCTTGGGTCTGGATGTTTGAGTGCCTCTCTAGTCTTGGTAAGTTTCCTTCCAGGATTTCGTGGAATAGATTATCAATGCTCTTATTAGTTTCTTCACCTTCTGGGATACCAATTATTCATATTTGGGCGTTTCATGGTATCTAGTATTTCTCATATATTATTCTCAGTTTTCTTGCCTGTTTTCTCAGTATTTTTGATAATTTTTTCAAGGTGATTGGTTTTGTTTTACTTCTGAAATTTGATCTTCTGCATGGTCTAATCTGCTTTTGATACTTTCGAGGGAGCTTTTAATTTTTGTATTATAGCTTCATGTCTAACAGTTTTGTTTGATTCTTTTTTTATGGTGTCCAATTCTTATTTCATATCGTGGAAGGACTTCCTCATCTCTTGGAGCCCAATGTCTCTTTTTTCTTGCATCTCATAGAATTTTGTTACCATAGATATTCTAAATTCTTTTTCTGAGATTTTGGTAACATGCTCTAAATTTTCCCTACTTGGAGACAGGTTCTATTGTTCCCTTGGTGGAGATGTACTACTTGATTCTCTCATCCTTGAGGCTTTTCTTCGATTTTTAGTCATTTGGTAATGTATTCACTTCTGGTCAATTTGTTGGAGAGGGATTCTGTGACTGTGAACTCATGTGTTTCCCCCACTGTGAAATAATTCAGTGCTATTTTTTCCCTTCTACTAAGTCCTCAAATGTGGGAATCACAGGGGGAGTTTTGTAATCAGATTTTTGAAGGGGAATTTCAATATCTTTGTAACCACTACAGTAATGTGCAAAGAATTCTCTAAAACTCACAAACTCAGATGGTTAGCTACTATGCACCTAATTGTCTCTAGGCAGAGGGTAAAGGCTGAGAAGTAAAACAGCAAAGTAGAGTAAAGGGAAAGAAAGTAGGAAATAGAAAAAGGCAAAGGAAAAAAAGAAGAAAAGTACTAGAAGAAAAAGTGGAAAAAAGGGAAAAAAATACTTCTCGAAAAATGAAATTGGGATGAAAATGGAAAACCATGTGGAGCACTTGAACAGACAAAGGTGGAAATGGGTAGCAGCCTTCTGTCCTAGGTGAGAAAAAAGACGGAGATTAACAAGAGAAAGGCCCAAGGAGGGCAGAGAACTGTTTTTTCAAAAAGAGGGAAAAAAAAGGTTAGAAGGGACAGAGGAGAGCAAGAGGGAGCAAAGCAGCCTTCCTACCTGGCTATCACTGGGTCTGGGAGGGGGAGACAGTCTGGGGGAGACTTCACAGCCATGAAGTTGAACCCAGAGGCCCAAAACAGGCAAAAATGGAGTTGACTATTAGGTTTCTGTACTGGTTTAGTTTTGGGTCTGGAAGGGGAACACTGGCTTAGGGGAGACTTCACAGCTGTGAAGTTGAACCCAGAGGCCCAAAACCCATTTTCTTTTGTATTGCTTTGTATTGTTTATTTTTGGATTGTTCCAGAACTGTGAAGGGTCTGAGGGTTTACTTTACTTGCAAACTAAAAATTTGACCTGCTCAAGTGTTAGGAATGCTGATAGAAAACAGAGGACCCTGGGTTAGAGACCAAGGGCTTTATTAGAATAACAAGTATCATGCACGTCAGCATATTGGCATAAATTCTCCTGGGCTCTGAGGTTCTCTTGGGTGCAGATGGCCCAGATGAATGCCTGTGTAGGTAACAGATTGAGTCAAAGGAGAAAAGCCCTTAACTTAAAACCCCAAATCATTTATAATGAGCAGTAAGCATGTCTGCCCTTTGTTCTGAAGAGAGGTATTACCCTTATTATACTGAAGTAAACATGCTTGCCTTTTAGTATGCACTTGCCAAAGAGAGACAAAGAGAGAGGGAGAGGAGAAACCACCTCCATGGGGGATGGTCACTGAAATCCCTTCTATTCCATTTCTCCCTTCTTTTGGGATTTTGGGCATACACACACATGCGCCTGGCATCTTTCTCAAGCTTCCAGGTCTAGCACTCAAACTGCATGGCCAGCCGGTAGGATCCAGCTGCTTTAACTACCAGGCTATGGAACCAGCCTAACTTGTGCTTAACTCTGGAAGGAGAGGAGACACTATCTTTATCTTCGAAGTCTGTTTTTCTATACAGACATCCTTGAGCTATAATCCAGGCAAACAATACTGAGTGCCTCTGCTCACAAAGTGTGCATTTGGAATTTAATAGATAAAATTTGCAATAGCTACAGGTGCATTTAGGTAATGAATACACATTAAGAATAGAGGATAGGGAACCAGCAGTTAGCGTAATGGCTATGTCACTGGACTCGCACGTAGTCGACCGTGGTTCGAGTCCCGGACCTGGTAGCTTAAAACTCACGCCGGGCGCATGTGCGTGCGTGCCCAAGATCCCGAGAGGAGAATGGAGGAGAAGGGATTGCGGCATGACCATCCCCTCTGGGGGGTGATTTCTCGTTTTCTGTCTCTATGTCTCTCTCTGTCTGTCTGACGAGCGCATGCGCCCTATAGCAAAAACCTCTCCAAAAAAAAAAGAATAGAGACTAGAACTGTGTACATGTATGAAATCAAGTAATAGTTTTTGACCATAAGTTTCATCTATAGGCCCTATAATTTGCCAGTTCTTTTTGATAGTATATTATTTAGGCGCTTGGGCAGTGAATAGGTTACTCAGAAGAATTCATGATCTCTCAAAAGAAAGCATGAGGATAAGTTTAATTTTCTTAACTATTTAGTTGGAGGAAATTACCAAGCCTGTTAAATACTGTCTTCTGGTATCAACCGAAAGTGATCCAGTTAGTATTCTCTGATCAAGAGAAGCATGACTTTTGAACAGCAGTGGGTTACTGAGGAATAACCACCATCTTAATAGCTCTAGTTCGATTTTCCCTCAACTGGATTCACACATCTTTAGTGTTCTATTTGCTGAGATATTAATAGGTGTCTGTTAACAAAGGAAGGTTCATATTCAGACAAGGTGGGAGAACACTGTATCTAAGACCCAGCAGCTCTAGAATGTCCACAGAGGAAGTGTTCTTAGGATCATCTGCTCTTTAGGATGGGTCATCTATGGGAGACAACTTAAAATGCACTCACGTAGAACTTTGAATGAGACTAAGAAGACAGGAATTGTCCCTGTCAATGAGGGGAGAGGTTACTGATGGGGAATATGTACCCACCCTCCGCCACCTCTTAGACCTGCCACTTATATTCATCTTCTTAAGACTAATAATCCATATTAGTCCTGTCAAATGCCTTGAGAAATCAAAAAGCCTATTCAGCTTTGTTTCATGAGGCAGCCTCCACACCTATTTAGCTATTAGAACATTATTCCATCATGGAATACTATTTAGCTTTTAGAAAACGACCTGTTAGCAACTTTCAGAATACACATGTTCCATGAGGCACAGTTGGAGTGAGACAGTTTTCTAACCCACTCTCTCATTTTCTATTACTCTTGCAGCCTGGCATTGCAAAGTTTGAAGGTGTTTGGAGTTAAGAGTTTTCTGGGCCCTGAGTACTACAAATAAATTTGAGTGTGAGAAGAAAACAGATCTGATTACTGAGGATACATCCAGCCCTACCTAGGAGCTATTGTGTGTGCTGTCATTGAAGCCAAACTTGAGGTTACTGTTGTCCTCTGTCCACACCTTCAACTGTCCTTTCTTACTCTGCCTTTAATCAAATTTAGATAGTTCCGTTCACATAAATGGCCCCTTTAGCTTTGTTCTACTTAGATTCCAGAGTGTCTGCTATAGCTAGACATCGTGTGTGTTCTCTGAGCCCCCTAAATGGAATTGTTCTGTGTTTTAGCTATGAATATTTGTTCGCAAAATTTGATTGAGAAGATTAATTATCTTCTTGTTAAGCATACTTATGTGATTAGACTATTTTGTCATTTGATACAGGTGTAAAAATTGGTCTGCTGAGGAAGATTTCCTAGAGTTATGAAGAGTATTTGGTGCCTGCTCTTATTAGAGATAGGAAACAATAAAATAAGCCAAGAGGTTTGTAATTATGACAGATTGCCTTTATTAATATCCCCTGTGAGTTCCTGCATTGGATATACTGTCAGTGGTATGAACTGGGAGGTGGTGCTAAAGCCACAGGTCACAGCCATCCTTTATCATTGCTCTGTTTTATGAGATAAGTGGTATGAGGGGGAAGAAGGGAGCAGTTACTGCATTTGAGTTGGAAAGCATCATTGTCATGGGGTCCATTTGACGCACTATGACTAGGAGTCATCTGACTCTTATCTCGGCCCTGTTGCTTACTTGCTCTGAGTTTTAGCATATTAATATTATCTTAAATAGGGGAAACGCCTTTAAAAAGAATGAGAGAAATATGAAAAAAAATTAAATCTTAAAATAATAGTAGTAGTCATTCTTGGGAATATAATTTGAAGTCCGGTTGCCATGTATATTTTCTCTAAGGTTAGTGAATAATCAGCTCTAATGCTTGTTTTACTTTATTTTAATTTTTCTTTTCATAGACAAGCCATTGAGCTTGTGGTCAAACCCAGGTCTCCTGTCTGCAGGTGGGATAACAATACTAGTTCTGACTTTCTGTGGTTTTGATGAAATGATTCACCCACAGTTTTTTTTAAACTCCAGATTCTTAGAATGTACCTAGTGACTATTACTTTTTAATTGTGTTTGTTCATATCATTTCTCCCCTTAAAGCAGTATATTGAAACAGGAAAATATTTCTGGTTTATTTCTTTTTGTTAAAGTAAGAGCTTTGGTGTCCCTGTCTAGTCCACTTTCCAGCCTTAGCTATTACCAGCTAAGTTCTTGCTCTCTAGATGAGCTTGTAGAGATCTCTGAGCAGCTCATTTGACACCCTTCCTGTTATCTGACACCACAGGGCCTTGGCCTCCAACTGCCTTGGCTACCCCTCCAAAATATAAATGTCTATGAACGAATCTAGAAAATCCCCTAAACAGAAGTTTTTAACATACGTATAGCACTATACTATATCCTAATGTCTAAATAAGCTTAACAAAATGCCTTTTACCCATATTTCATCTTTTCTTTCCAGATCCTAACAGAGGTCAGTTTGTGTGCCAGCACTGGATGGTCCTAAGGGCTTAATTTTGTTTAAAAAATACCATGAAAATGACCTCTATTTTCAGAGATGTGACTGAGTTACTAAGCTCTTGGAACATGAGTTACTAAGTGTCATGGAACATGGCACCTGCTTGAAATACTCGAGTCCTTATTTATGTCACTTAAGTAGAAGCTTACACACTACGGAAAATGAACCTGGGGCCAGCATGTGGCATCGTGGAAAGGCACTGGATATGACATGGCTGAGTGCAATTTGAGTCCCAGACCCAGTGGCTTGAAAATCATGCTGCGAGTGTGTGTGCATGTGTGTCCTAAATCCCCCAAATACTGAGAGAATGGAGGAGAAGGGATTGAGGGGTGACCATCCGCCCTGGGGTATAATTTCTCACTTTCCCCTTCTCTCTCTCTAAAGATCATACATGCCCTATGGAAAAAATCTTTTTTTTTTTTTTAGAGGAACTCTGAATAATATGGCACCTACCACAAAAGCCATCTCTTAGAAGTTTAACTTTGTCTTTTTTTTTTTTTGGGGGGGGGAGTTTTTTGCTATAGGGCGCGTGCACTTGCCAGACAGAGACAAGAGAGACAGAAAGCAAGAAATCACCCCCTAGGGAGGATGGGCACACTGCAATCTGTAATCCCTTCTCCTCCATTCTTCCCTTGGGATCCTGGCATGCATGCACATACGCCCAGTGTGAATTTTAAGCTCCGGGTTTAGGACTCAAACCATGGTTAACGATGTGGGAGCCCAGCAACATAACCATTAACTCCATCTGCTGGTCCCTTTAGTATTTTTTTTTTTTTTTAAGTTTCTTTCTTTCTTCCATGAGTGTGAGAGAGAATCTCCAGTAGGTCTGGTGCCATGACCCACCCCTAGCCTCAGCTAACCCCAGATCATGGTATGCACGCACCCAACATAAAAATGGAAGTCCCCAGATTTGAACTGCGAACATTCCCATTTGGGGCTTGGCTTGCAGAGCATCACATTTTACAGTTGCACCACCATTGATCCCCTTTTTATTCCTTCAAATGAACCAAATTTCCAAACCCAGCAGCAAGTCATAGGGTATTTGTTTTTGTTTTGTAGGGAGTTGGATTTTAGTAAGAACTTCATCATCAGCCTTTTCGTAAACAATGTTTTATAGTGTTCTCTTAAGTGTGTATGTGTGTGTGTGTACACACATACACACACACACATACACACACACACACGTATTTAATATGTTTGTTTAGTTTTTAAAGTGAATGTAGCCCACCTACCATTCCTGCCTCATACTTCTACCTTTCCTCTGCTGTCTTTCTTCCTTGGTACTTCTAAAAGTAGTAGGAATTCTGTGTCTTATTGACATTATCTATAATGGCTTTGCACTCTGGCTTGCCATGTGTTTATAGCTGACTCTTTTTGATGCTTTCCTGATGTGCTAGGTATACTTCTAAGATAACCCTTAAATCCCTGTTTCCTAGTATGCAACTCTTGGGACAACCCTCTTTCCTGAGAGTAGATAGGACAGACACTCAGGATTAGGTTACATCAGGTGGCAAAGGTGAAGGGATTTGGCAGATATAATTAAGGTCCTCAATCAATTCATCAAAAAGAATACAATTCTAGATAAATCTAATCTAATAGGTAAGTTTTTTTAAAGAGATAAATGGGCCTGTCTCATGGCCTGGTGGTTAAGTTAGTCAGATCCCACATGGCCAACCCTATGCAGTTCCAATCCTGGCCCCAGTGGCTTAAAAAACACACCAGGCACATGTGCTTACATGCCCCAAATCCCAATGGGTTGTACTTTGGAGGTATGGAGGAGAAGAGATTGCAGCTTGACCAAACCTCATGGGGGCAGAGAGGAGGGAGTCCCTACCCAGCTCTCTGCCTCTCACTCTGATAAGTGTATGCACTTGCTGGCAAAAGTTTTTTAAAAAATCAAAAAATATTTAAACAAGACAAGTAACAGCTTTAGGCACCCTCTGACTGGTCTCAAGGAAGTGAGATGCCATTTTGTGAGAAGAGAGAGCTACGGAGCAAAAAAAATGGGGACCCCAGTCTTCCCACAGCAAGGAGCTGAATTCTGCCAGAAAATGTATGATATTAAAGAGGATCCCCAGCTCCAGGTGAAAATGCAGCCTTGATTCTGCTTCATGAGACCCTGAGTAGAGAACCCAGCCACCCATAGCACTGTGAGCTAGCCAGCGAGTGTTGTTTAAGCTGCTGCGTTTGTGGCGACTTGTTCCACAGCAGTAGAAAGTTAGTTCACGTGCGCTTTTCAGAGTGGCTGTCTAGGGGTGTTCTCCTGCACATGCATTGATATTGGTCACACATTTTCCCCATCTGCCACAGTCCCTGTATTTAGATAAGGCTTTACCCACAGTCTCTTTCTGTTGGATCCCCTTTGCTTTTCCAGACAGGGAGAATTTTCGACAACTTCAGTGTGTGCTCACTTGTCACCCACATCCTTCGCCTTGACAGACTCTATGAGTCCCCAGCCCCATTCCTTGTAGCAGCACCAGCAGCATATTTTCTTCACCCCCTCTAATCCTGGCAGGTAGCTTGTCTATCTTGGTCTCTAGGGTTTTTACGGTGGGAATCAGGCAACAGTCCATGGAATCCTCCTGCTTTGTTTTAAGCTTTTGGGATGTCCCATGAAATTCTGTCTGTCTTGATCTGGGATGAAAGGGAGCCCATCCACCCTATCCCTTGGAGAGGAGTTTTAAAGAGACTCCCAGCACAGAGGCTCTTGGGGAGTTTCTCTCCACCACAATCTCTCTGGCCACAGGGCACCTCACTCACCTAGACTGGGGGCTCCCTCTGTTTCTTCTTGGAATTGGGAGTGAGCCTCAGAGCACCAGAGAAGCTCCTTCTAAACCATTAGCCCAGTTTTGTGCTTCAGTGTGGAGTGGAGCTGAAGGGTCTTATAACTGTGTGGTTTTTTGTTTATTTTTGATTTGCCAGAGGGTGCATATATGTGCTGAAGAAAGACAAAAAGAGATGGAGGAAGTGAGAAAGCATCTCCATGCGGAATAGTCATAATCCCTTTCCTCCATTTCTCCCTCCCTTGGGGATTCCTGGCACATACACACATGCATCTGGCATGCTTTTCAAGCGACTGGTCTAGGACTTGAACCACTCAATTAGCCATGTGAGATCCAGTCACCTTACCTCCTTGCCACTGCCTGGCCCTGTTTGTGTTTATTTTACACTTTCCTTTGAAAATACACACTTCAGGCCAGCATGTGGTGTGGTGGTTAAAGCACTGGACTCCCATATGGCTGACCATGGTTCAAGATTTAGATCTGGTGGCTTGCTTTCTCACTTTCCCTTTCTCTCTCTCTCTCTCTCTCTCTCTCTTTCTCTGGTGCATGCATACACCCTGTAACAATTTTTTAAAAAACAGATAATAATAAAATTGAATAAAGAATTCTTCAACAACAACAACAAAAAACATACTTGATTAGTACCTGTGCTTTGATGTGTCACATTTATTGAATCTTGATGGGGTTTTTTTAAAATTTGTAATTTATCATGTTAAACAACTGTTGGATTTTTTTTTCTCAAGAAAATATAACACATAGTTTCTTTATACTTAGAAAAAATGAAGTTAATTCTGTAAAGGCAAATTTTTTAAACATAGGGCTTTGTGGGGAAAAAACATTAAGCAGATATGTTAGTGTTTCTTCTGGCAATAGAGTTTGAGAATGGTTCTAATCTTCCCAGTCATTTTATTACCAGAAAGGAAAGTTACTCTCCATCAGTTCACCGGTACATGAGTAAAACTGTGTACCGAACTATCCCAAAGTTCAGAGGCTAGAAACAATAACCATTTATGACTGTTCACTAAACACTACCCACATCCATCTTTACTCCCAAACCTGCTCATTCTATCAAAGCCGTGACAACCAGATCATGTGGAGTGAACTTGTAGGTACTGCAGCTCCCACCAAAGGCGCTGTCGCTTAATGCAGGATCTTCATAATTGAAGCCCTGCATTCTTCCCCAGGTCAGGACTAAGCTCACGATTTTATTCTCAGCTTCTGAAGCTTTCAGTGTGACTTGATCTTCTTGATCTTAAAAATAATTAAAATGCCAATTAAGTTGGCTTGTGTCACTATCCATCCCGCCCCAATTCTAAATTAAGGCTGCCCTAGTTAAAGCTGCTTATCCTCACTGTGCCTAAGTGTTAAAAGAGCTTAATTACAATCCCCTTGACTGGTTTAGGAGTGTCTATGTCTGTTGTGTGTGTGTGGTGTGCTTGCTTGCACACCTTTGCATGGGTGTATGTGCACGCTCACAGGCAGGGATAGACACACTTGTACTCAGTGTTTGGAGATGGAGTGGAAATGGTTTCAGAGTTGGCAAACCTGCCTTTTGAGTCCTGACCCTTCCACTTATTTTTGTTTTGACCTTCAGCAAATGACTTAACATTTGTGAACTTTAGTGTTCTCATCTGTAAAATAGAGATCCTCGCGTCAGAGTCTCTGTTGTGCTGGGAGAATGAAAGCAAAGCGCCTGGCACACAGTGAGTGTTCAGTGAGCATTAGTCCCCATGCCCCTTTTTATTCTTATTCTTACACATGTTAAAGCCAACCTCTGCCTTTCAGACCACAGAGCTACCTCCAGATCCTGGTAACCCAGGACAACTGGAATCCTACTCGGTTAGGATTCCCCAGGAAAATGTGGGTATTCTGTAGCCTTGATTAGTTGTACAGAAATTTTGCCAATGTCACTGAAAAGTTAATGGGCATGCTTTAGGTGGTGGGGATCCCATTTCAAATTTATGTTGTGTCTGGTGAGATGGCCCTCAAGACCTGCCTTCATTTGGATTTAGGAGCCTCTGGAAGAGAACTCCTGAGCTGTCCACACAGGGTGGGGACCAAGACTCTAGCATAACTGGGCCTGGGTCCCAGGGAGAATGACACCCTGTAAGTGAAAAACTGAAGACCTAAGTGAGATGCCACTATGACTACTCTAGAGAAATGTAGCAAAAAGGAGACAGAGCCATTCTTTTTGCTGCCTACACCCTGGGCCTCAGGTTTGGGCACAAGGAGGTGTTCCAGGCACTGGTGACAGGGTGGCAGAGCCCATGCGGCCACCAGGACTCGGCAGAAATTCTTAGAGAGTAACTTTGGAGGGGCAGGAGGTCCTGTTCCAGCAAGAGGGGACACAGAACCCTGGCAATTTCTGTTAATGTGACTTTATTCTGCTTGGTGCCCTCAAATGTTTGGGGTGTGCCTCCAGCAGATATTCCCCATGTGCTCACAAGCAAGTTCCTTCTGTGCTGCCGCTGCCCCTCACAGGACACCCCTGTCTCCTTCTGGCCCTGAGCTCTGCAGCCTTCCACAGCAGGCCCCTGCTACTCTGCCTAACCTGGAGTCCCATCGGGGACCTTCCCTGTCCCAGCGTCCCATTACCCCCCACTGCTGGGAGGCCACGAGGCTGCCCAGATTAGGACAGTGTGTACCACAGAATGGGTGTCCACTGTCAGCAATCCTACCTCACAACTTCCCTGCCCCCTGCCTCAGGTGACTTTCTCCAAAGGTCACCTTGTCCCCTTCCACGTGTGTATGTGTGGTTTCCCTGTGACTGCAAATTTGGGACCGCTATTTCTATTTCAGAACACTTTTTAAGTATTAAACATGCTTGAAACCTCATGGACTCAATTACAGTTTAGGAATTTTATTTGTGAGGGGGAGGGGGACTAATTTCCTGTGTGATTTTTATAGTGCTATTATAAGCAAACACTCCCATAGGAAGTACACCAAGTACATGTTCTGTGCATGTTCATTTCCCTTCTCAGTTCAGATGGACCGTGTGTCTGGAGCCTTCAGAATGTCTGTGGAGGCCTTTTAGGCTGCTGCTGTCAGTGAGTCTGTGGTGATTCTTTGCTCTGCATGTGGTGGGGACAGTATGGCTAAGCTGGGGCATATCAGAAAGTACGTGGAAGGGATTTTCATGCTATTGGAAGACATGCCCTGTAACCTGAACAAGTCTGTGAAAGAGAAAAAGAGTTGTCTGTGAGAGGGGAAATGACGTGAACTGCTGCAATAAAACCAGCGGTATGGAAGCAATAACAAAAATCTCACATTTTCTATATCATGAGATCACTTGTGATTGAGCTACAATTTTAAAAATTACTGATGAAATTATCTCAGTTGTCTTGAGCACTAATTACCATTTCTGTGTTACTCTTTCTTGGGGTGGAAAGGGGTGTTATTTCATCCTATTCAGAGCAAAAATAAAACAAATTCTTCCATGAAAGCACTTTCCATACATAATCATTTCATCTTTACCAGATCCTGGAAGGTGTTTTCCCCATTTGCATATAAGTGAACTAATCCTCAAAGAGAGTAAGAAATTTGGGAATAGAAGGTCAGTAAGTGGAAGGAACAGTTGTTGGGTTTTTGTTTTTGTTTTGTGTTTGAGTTCATTTATTACCGCCATAAACAAGAGAGAGACAGAGAGACAGAGAGCACCCCAACAGGTCTTGAAGCTGTGATCCACCCCAGCCTTAGCCAGCCTCGGGTCATGGAGACAGACATACCTGGCACATGCACTGGGGGTCTCTGTCCAGGATCACTGAACGGTCGCATGGGAGTCAGCCTTGCGGAGCATCAGTGCTGCTGCCATGCTGTGTCTGGCCCCAGCAGACATGGTTTGAACTAAGACTTCTAAGTCCTAGTTCATGATCCTCCCTTCACCTCTCTCTTTCC
>NW_006203430.1:8114198-8123549 GCF_000334495.1 Tupaia belangeri chinensis
CCCTTTTTTTTCCCTTCCCCTCTCCTTTTACCTTCCTTTCCTTCCCTTCTTTTCACCCCTCCCTCCTTCCCTTCCTTGCTTGAGTGGTCTCACAGTCTCTTTTTCATATTACTGTCTGACTCGTGAATGTAAAAGATGATCTGGGTGACTTTTTATAATGCACGTTATTGTATGTTTGTGTTGTAAAACGAAAAGCACCTCTGTCTCTTTTCAAAGAGAAAGAGTCTGAAGGTAATGCTGACTGGAGTTAGACTTATGACCTAACACAGGTTTCCTTGTGAGACAACATTGAGTTTGATGCTAACTTTTTACCCTGCTCAGTGGAAGCCTCTGAGGCAGAGAAGTCAAATAAATGAATTTAATGGTGCTTAGAAAGTGCCAGTTCTACAGATACCTCACGACAATCTTTATAGATCAACCTTAGAAAGCAGTGCATGAGATGTCTTCATATTGCTGACTGGGTTGTCACTCGGCGTATGAATTTGTCCTTGAATAAGGCATATACCATGCCTTTTATGAGCAGGTAGGCCTCCCAGGCTTAAGTTGTGGTTCAACCGGCCTTCTTCAACCTTGCCCTGGAGAGATCAGGCCACTCACGAAGCTGGCCACTTGGCAAGCTGGCCACTTGCTGAGGGAGCTTGCTTCCCAGGAAGGCCCCATTCTTTTTGCCACATTTCCCAACTCCATCCAAAGACATCAATCCAAATCAACCAAATACAAGACTTTCTCCAGCATGCCGTCTCTTGCTTAGGGGTCTTTCTGACTTTGACCTTACTTTGACCACTACCCTTCCCAGGAAATTTGGCGATTTGGTTATATGCATGGCTACCATAGAGAAAGGAAAGCAAAGGCTCAGATGGAGGAGAAAGGCAGAATTATAAGAAAGCAAAACAGGGGGAAAATTAAAAATTAACTATAAGGAGAGGTCTGCATGGTTTAGACTGGCAGGTAAAAGGGACAGGGCAGACCTCGGGGTACCTGCCTGGATCCCTAGAGGGTACACATGGCCTTCACAGAGATGGCAATTCAGGGGTGGGGTTGGAGAACCCAGCCCCCATTCCCGCAGCCCAGCCTACCTCCTCTCTGTGGACACCTGTGCCTTGCAGCTTGCCTTCTGCTATGTTTTGGTTTGACATCCTGGACGAGCTGCCTCCACCCCTTTGCTAGTTCTTTTGGCACAGGAGGCTGGCATGCTCCCTTCCCCCTTCCTAGTCTATCTGCCTTTCTACCTAAAGATGCAACTTCTACACCTGGCCTTTTTACCTAATTGCTAGGAATGCTGCCCTGCACAATCTATCTGGGCTTTCCTGCATTCTCCTGGTAGCAGATGTGTGAGATCTGGTGCTCTCCCCTGACCCTATTGTCTAAGAGTACATCAGGGACAACACAAATAATTCCAACCCATGTCTGTTGGGCATTTTCCATGTTCCCGAGGCACGAAGCTAGGCAGTTTTTATCTGTATTACCCAATCTAATCCTCACAGACCTACCCAAGGTCCCACATAAGCAGCAAGTTTATGCCACGTTTACAAGAATAATTTGCTTGAACTAGCTTTAGCTGTTGACTAAAATTCTGCAGTAAAGCTTGTGGTTCCTGTTGAACACTCAGTCAGCCCCTATGTCATGGTCTTTCTTTTACTGTAACATATGTGAGTCCCAGGGGATTTTGTAAAGCTAGAGAGTCAGGTGTTGAGGCTGGGAGTAAAGCCTGAGAGTCTGTCTGCCTTTCTAACAGGCTTCCAGGTGATGCCCCTGCTGCTGGTCTATGGGCCACACTTTGAGTACTGAAAGCTTAGATCCTTGGCTATAGTTTGAGCTTTCCAGTGCTTTGGATTACAAGAGGGTAGAAGAGACATGAAATTCAGCATGATGGGAAGTTAACATCAGCAACTTGAAACCCCTGCTTAGAAATTATAGAAATTGAGTGAGCAGATGGTGTAGATATTAAAGAGGCTGGATTCCATGTGACCACCTGTGTGATTTGAGTCCCAGACCCTGCAGCTTGAAAAACACGGTGGGCACATTTGCCTGCATGCCTCAAATTGCAAGAGAATGGAGGAGTAGGGATTGTGGTATGACCACCCCGCCTCCAGGGGGTGCATTATCACTTTCCCTCTCTCTCTTTCTGTCTCTCTGGCAAGTACACGTGCCCTATAGCAAAAAAAATTAAAATTAACTATAGACATTTAAGATGAGTAGGGAGAAACTCATTAAAGATTGCTGTTGGATTCTGGCTCTGAGAAGACCAGGGCTTACCCTTACCTCCCCTCACCTTGGCAGCCTTGACCCTCCATTGCCTGGCACTGGCCAGATGCCCATTGTGCCACAGTGGTGACCTTTCAGGAAGAATTAGCTGCATGGGGAGATTCAGGGCTCTCTCTGATTTGTTTCTTCCATGTTCCAAGTAGAAAGGTATTCTGAGGACAACCTTTGATGATGACAAATGGGTGATGATCACTGCAAGCTACCTGGAACACCGATTCCTTTTAAGAGGAGGGCATCCATGTGTAGAAAAGGATGAAATGCATATTGAGACTTTGGCAGCCTCAAAGGCAGGCTGTGTGGGACTTTTAGAAAGCCCTGTAGGAAGCTGGGCTGCCACAGAGTTCAGAGGATGAGGCACAAGTAAATAATACATGCTTTTATGATGAATCTATTGAGTTGCTTTGTGAAGTGTTTTTCATACTCGGCATGGACATGCCAAGAAACAGAAATTGAGCTGTTGGCCCCTCCAGTGTGAAGAAACACTGGGAGAGACAACTTACTTACCCTTCAGATCAATAGAGATCCTTTCTCTGAATATTGGCAGGATATTTGAATACGTGTGCACAGAAGACAACTTACTGATGTGACTAAACTTGTATTTCATCCACACTTACTGTCCACACATATTACCTCCTATTGTGTAATGTTATTTTTCTTTAAAGATGAACTGTGACACCATCCCACTGAGATGGAAAAGACTCCATTTTGAAGCTCTGTCATCCTCAGATAATTTTTTTTTTTTTATGACAGCGATAGGCTTATCTTTGTAGTGGAAAACTTTCTATTTTGAAATATCTCAGATAACTCAAGGTGACTAAATGATATTTTAGGGTGAGTCTCATCCTCAAATGTGTGTCTGTCGAATCCAAGTTATAAAAAAGAAAATGGCCTGATCGTAAAATTTACATTTAAGTCAAAAGAATAAAATTTGCCTCCCCCAGCCTCCCTCCCCCCCCCCAAGATTCTGATCATGTATCTCTTGTCTGCTTGAAGGATGATTTGTGGAGTCACCGAGCTGCTGCCCTAAAAAACATAAAAATCAATAAAGCTGAATTGAAATATAGTATACATACAGTGGCAGACTTTTAAAATAGGAATAGGAGGGAACACATCTCCCTTTCTTTTCCCCCAAAAGGAGTCTAAAAGATTCACCTTTCTTTTTCCTTTCACTGAATCCCCTGGCCTGTAATGCCCCCATTTGAGAGAGATTACGAAATGTTTCTTGAGCATTCTAAGACTTTAGACAGGGAGGATCATAACTCTAGCAGTGTCGCATGTTCTTGGGCAAAGTGTCCTTCCAGGATAGGTCTAAAAATATCCTGGCCAAAATGAATGGCAACATCTACAGTGAGAGCAAATTGGCCCCCCAAAAGATCCACCACATAATCTCCACATTATCCAGAGGAGAAAAGCAGCCAGGGAGGTGTCTGCTGGCTCACGGTGTGCAGCACCACAGGCTCATGCCAGCCTCAGTAAGAGCTCTTGTGCCCAGGATATGAATGTGTGGGTTCTTAATTAGAGTATGGCAATGTGTGTAATGTGCCAGAGCTCTGCCAGGCCCATGTAGACCCTCAGGGAGGAGAACTGTGATTCCTGCTCTTTGGAAGCTTACAGTTGAGTTGGGAGGAAGAGGCAGGTGTTAAGAACCATTAATGCGGTGTCTGGGAAGCTGTGCAGACAGAAGCCCCAGACTTACAGTCATGTGTGCTGGGGTGGCCCTGAAGAGTACCTCTTCATTTCTGAAGGAGCTTCATTCAAAATTCTTCCATACCAAGATTTTGGATTTCGAATAAAGTTAAACTAACCCTTAACACAATCGTTTTTATTCATTTCATTCGCTGATCACACTGTGCTGCCTTCAAGTCTAATGCACTTACCCACTGTTCTTGCAGTGTAAAAAGCTAGAATTTGCTATTTTTAAATTCCAGAGCTTGCCTTGGGAACCCTATAGGTAGCAAAGGGTCAGAGAAGCTCAAACATGGGGAACTGGGTGGTACTAGGTCCAATTCAGGTTTAGAATACGCATTTGATGTTCCTGCAACACCAAGTCTATGAAGTATTGAGACAGACATGTGACCATTGTTCTTGTGGAATCAATCTCGTGGCTTAATAATCACATTTTATGACAATAATATAATGGAGAAAGGTTGTACAGTGGGAAGAAAAAAACTGACTTTGCCTGGCTACTGTCTGAGGTAGAAGGGAGGCAGAATTCATGGAGATCTGCTATTTGGGTTGATACTTTGATGGACCTCCTCAGGAGGGAAAGGTGGTTTGCTCTTCCTTGGACCCCTGGGCAAAAGCTGGAGCTATAGTGAAAGAGCTGGATCTCTCTTCTTAGAGAAATTTGGAGTTGTGCTGGCAAACAGAGACAGTGTGAAGAGCTCAGGCAGATGGAGAGAAGGCCATTTGGGATGAAGGAGAAACAGTATGCAGGAGGCTGCATCTGAGGAGAAAGAATGGCTGGTCCTTCTCTGCTGGCGGGATTGCCTAGAGCATCTTTGGAGGGGGATTCCTCCTGTGCCATTGTATGGTTTTGATGTGCCAGACTTTGATGTTGACACTGACCCTCCATTGCTTCATGACTTAGAATGCAGTCGCCTATTTTGTGGTGGTGTTACTTTGGAGAATGAAGAAGAGGGACTGTGTGCAGTGCAGGGTGGTGGGTACTGAGAGATGGAGCAAGGGCAGGGATGCTGATGCTGCAGTAAATCTTCTATGAAGAAATAAATGCCTAGGATTGTTTAAATCATGGGAGGATAGGAACCTCCCACAGAGTGTAGGGTGGGAAGGCTCACACTAGTCAAATATTTCCACACTGGTTGGTGGAAAGGGACACCGAGACAGCAGACTTTGGTATTATGTATTATTCCTCTCTCTGAGAAATATTATACATAGCCATACATTTAAATTTGAGGCTAATTTAAATTTTTAGTATTATTCTGTCTGAACTAAATAAAGCATTGAATTAATGATTGCAGAAGGAGGTGAGCAGACAAGAGAATGTAAGGTTCTTTGTTGAAAATGATGTATACAGTAATATCCTTGATTTCATTATCTCACACTGTATTCATGCTTTGAAAAACTATATTGTACTCTATGAAGACATACAATTAAGTGTAAACACATAACAATTAAATGTAAATAAGAAATTATAAATTTAAAAAATAGATTCACCAGTTTTGGTAGTTGGAGTTTATCTCCAAACAGGCTAGGCCAAATTACAACTCTAGGGACTGTGTAGGTTGGAAGAAAAATGAAATACTGACACAGTTTAAGTGTGTATCTTCCTTATTTCGTGTGTGTCTTCCTTATTTCCTGAAGAGTGGAAGGAGAGCGGGAAGGGTGGATGGCATTAGGATGTGGGCTCATGTCTAAGGAATTAATCTGGGTAATTAGATGACCTTCATAACTAGTCTAATCTCTCCAATCTTTTGATGTTTATCATCTTGTATGTGGTTTTATATATATGGAGAAGAATCCACCATCATCAGACTTGGCAGAACAGAGACATGTTCATTGGTATAATAATGTTTAATAACAGTAGTTTTTGTAAAGTATTTTGGATTTTTAAACCCTAGGACAGAAAGAAGCCTTCTTTGCTCTTTTATGTTCCTAACGTGTCATGGCACACTCTGCTCTGGGTCCTTGGTCTTCTAGGTGCTAGAGTTTGGGACTAGGGGACCTCACCCTGGGCAGGCCCATGACCAGGTGTGTGGAGACTAAGGTCAAATCTGCTGGCAGAGTAGAAATGAGCCTCACTTGCCATAAGTAGTGTACATTGTGTTTTTCTAGGTTTTGGCTGCTGGGTAATAATCATTAATGAATTTATTATTTTCCATTAATTCATCCATCATATTTTATGAATACCTGTGTGTGTTCAGTGATAAGGGATAAGCCAGTGAACAAGAGAGTGTCCTTGCCCCTCATAAACTCGTTCTGTGGCTAGGCTCCGGCTTACTAATGAGCAGAAGTTTTCTATTTGAATAAACTTGTGATTATTAATCTGAAAAAAGAAGTATTTTTCTTACTATGATTTTTCAGACTGATAATCCAATCATTTTGCTGCATTTATGGTTACTAACAAGTGTCTCTTGGAATTATAGAGCATTTTAAGGAGAAAGAGCTTAAGAGTGAAGATAACAAATGTAAATAAGAAATTTAATTTCTTACCAATTATGAAATATAATTTAGGATAATTAAGGATTTATGTTTGGCTTGTGATCTCAATCTTTCATATTCTTTGTATGAACTAGAACATAGTAGAACATTTTGCATTATGTCTAGCAATAATTTGGTTTATTTATCTGGGTTTAACTTAAATATTAATTTTATTTTTTATTTTATTATTTTTTTGAAAGGTTTTTGCTACTGGGCGTGTGCACTCGCCAGAAAGACAGAGAGAGACAGAGAGACAGAAAGCGAGAAATCGCCCCCCCAGGGGGGATGCCCATCCACAATCCCTTCTCCTTCATTCTCCTCTCGGGATCTTGGGCATGCACACACATGCTCCTGGAGTGAGTTTAAGCCACTGGGTCTGAGACTCGAACCGTGGTCGACTCCATGGGAGTCCAGCGACATAGCCATTATGCTAACTGCTGGTCCCGAATATTAATTTTATTCATGAATGGTATCCAGTGCCTGTTATCATTGATATTTTAGAAGTGATTTTGTTCTGGGGCCAGCAGGTGGTGTGGTGGTTGAGGTGCGGGGACTTCCACAGGCCAACCACATATCAAGTCCTGGACCTGGTGACTTGCTTTCTTGCTTTCCCTTTCTCTCTCTCTCTGTCTCTTTCTAGTCAAGTTAAACACTAACAATAATGAATGGAATTAAATAAATAAGTTATTCTTTAAAAAAAGGAAGTGATTATGTTCCTTACTATGAGGCAGCAGTAGTCTATATATCTGAATTACTGTATAATAGGAATTTTAAGACATATCTATTTATGTCTATAAAAACTAGAAGCCTCGATGAATAGGTAGTATTTTTGAATTGAGTTTAATGCCTTACTTCAATTAGTGAGTAATGTTCTACTTTGGGAATTCAGGAGACCTCTAAGTTTTTCTCTTGACCATGATGTGCCTTTTACTAAACTGTAAAAGACTGAAGAATTTTGCACAACTCTCTTACTTGACAAAAGGCAAAATAGAATGATGTTATAAAAACTACATGAAATGCATAAATATAAAATGCAATTTCAAAGTGCATTTCATTTGAATGGGCCCCGAAGCTGTTTACTTCCTGTTAAACTTCCTGTAATAACCATCAGGTGTGTCTCTAGGCACTCCAAGCTGCCTGCCTTCTGGGGCTTCCTGGGAATTGTTAGAATCAGCCATATCCTTCTCATTTCTGCCACTGAAACTCCTGGAGGTTTTTTATTTTGCCATCCTCTTCAGGTTTTACAGGCTGTAATTTCAAAGCACTTTTTACCTGCACTTCTCCTTAACCCTGTTACTTATTTATTTATTTTCATGTGACATCCACATGAACAAATCACTTTTTCAGTTAGAGGGTAATTAGCTCGCTGTGCAGCCTGCATGTTTGATATTTGGGCTCCTCGCTGGTGCTCTGCATGTGTCAAATTTCATTTTCAGAAAGCTGGTTAAATGCTTAATGGAACCTGTAGTTAAAGCACCCTGTAAACAAAACAGTGTTTTTCATAAACAGGATATTATTTACATATTTAACTTAAAAACAATGAGAGGTGTTATTTATTTTCCTTTGCAGTTGGAGGAATGTATCTTGGAGTGGGAAGTCTTTAAGAAAGAGAAAGCTTTATTTATGATCTTTCTTGGACAAAAGCAAAGATACTCTAGGAGCAGCCTCAGGTGGTTTAGGCTGGTGTCTGATCCTAGCTCTGCCTGGCTGCCTCTGCTTTATACCAAAGGAGGGAACCCACAGCCTTGAAGGACTGATTGAGAGGCTATCAGGCTTTCTGGGTTCTTGTTTCTTTTAGTTATGTGTAAGTTGGCTCCTTTAAGGAGAGGAAAGATAAGAGAGAGCAACATAAACCCTACAGTGAAGGCTCAAGAAGCCATCCTGTCTCCTGGAACACTCTGGAGATTCCCTTAGAGGTTTATTTCCTTTGCCCTTTGCCATGTATCCTGAAACTGGCTGAGCAGACTTGATTTTAACCACAGCCATCACTGGGTCACTCAATACATATGTGTTTATGTTTGCCATGAACAAAGTTCTCTGAGAAACAGAAAGTAGAACAACACTTTTTGTGTCCAAAAGTTCACGGTGTAGTCAAGGGGCACCAAGAGGCACGGCATTTGGGAATCTATAAAGACCAGAGAATAAGCTCTGTGCTCTTTAGCTTAGATTCTCCTAGATTACCGGATCTGACATCTGGTATCATTATGAATCCAGACCGTAGCCTGGTTTGTTGCTGTGTTGCCTGTATACACTATTTTTCCTCAACTCCATTTTCATTCTCTCTCCTTAGTTCAGCCTTGTACCTCTTGTCTGGATGGTTGGTTATTTTTCTAGCTGATTTCTCAGGCCGTGTTGCCTTTTATTCCATAGCTGAATCTGTCTTTTTGAACACACCTCTGGTTGTGCTTTTAAAATTACACACACGCACACACGCACACACACACACACACACACACACACACAGAGTAAGTGGCTCCTAGCCCCATTGCATAGTCCTTCCTCCTTGCTGAACATTCTAGGCCCTCCAAGTTCTAATCCCACTGATGCTGTTGTCGTGTGTCCCTCCATCCTTTGTGACCACCCCACTCTGTGAGGAGAGCATGCCCATTCTCCCCCTCTTGATGACAGATGTCAGCAATCATCTTTGCCTGTTTTCAATCTGCTGGTGCTTTAGCTTTTCTTGTGAAGTTGTTCCTGATTTCATCTAGCTCAAATTCACTTTTGTCCGGAACTTCACAAAATACCTTATGACTCAGATATATTCATTGCATTCTACGCATATCATTGTTATTTGGGTCATTGTCATATTCCCGAATCAGTTTTAAGTACCTTGAGGAAAAGAATGGCTTGTTTATTCTGGAGCCCTGGCAATTTAGCACAATGGTAGTTCCTCAGTTGTAGTTGAATGAAGTCTTGTTTTCCTGC
>NW_006203430.1:8123844-8138157 GCF_000334495.1 Tupaia belangeri chinensis
ACAAAAACACCTCAAAAAAAAAAAAAAAAAACAATATTAACTCATTATCTTATAGCTTTGTGGGTCAGAAGTCTCACTGGACTAAAATCAGGGTGTTGATAGGATTGTATTCCTCGTGGAGGCTTTAGAGGAAAATCCAAGCCTTGCTTTTTCCAGGTTCTCAAGGCCACTTGGTTTGTGGCCTCTTCTCCCATCTCCAAAACCAGCAGTGTAGCGTCTTCAAATCTCTCTTCAAATATTCTGCCTCTTTCTCTGACTCTGACCCTTCTGTTTCCCTCTGCATCTCTCTTGATGACATTGGGCCCATTTGGATAACACAGGATCATCTCTCCATCTCGGGATCTTTAATTTAGTCATGGATTGGATTTTCAGACCGGATTTTCTCAAAGTAACATCCATAAGTTCAAGGAATTAAAATGTAGGCATCTTTAGGGCCATCATTCTGCCCACAGTTTGTTTCAGCTGTTTAGGAAAAATAATACATCACCGTGAGCTGGGGTTGTCATTGAGGTAGGACTTCTTTGAATGGCTATTGAATGGAGGTATAATGCATAAAACTGGAAGGAGACAGGAAAACATTCCAGGAAGACAAGTAAATATAGGTTGAAATAGACATAGTTTAATAATGAAGTGATGAACAGACTAGTTCGAAGCAAAGCATTTACTGGATGAACAGTAAATGCCTCTGTTTTGTGGTCTTCCATGTTTGAAGAATATCATGTTTTCCCTTCTTCAGTTTACATTATCTTCTCTTAGGCTGTCACCAGAAAGCCAAAATAAATATATAGAAGACAGAGATTGCATTTGTCTGATGTGCCATTACTTTCTTATACACATTTGGTATGTTTGTGGAACATCTTTGTGTATGCTTTATTGAGGTATAATTTACATACAGTAAAAGTTACTCTTTTTTGGTGAACAGTGTGATGAAATTTTGGTAATTACCTACGGTCATGAAATCTATGCCAGAATCAAGTTATAGAACAATCTCATCATGCTGGAAAGTTTGCCCGTGTACTTTTGTACTCAGTCCTGAGCCCAACCCCATGCTCCAGGATATCTCTGATCTGCTTTCTGTCACTCTGTTTTTCCTTTTTCTAGAATTTGAGAACCATTGACCTATTTTATCTTTTTTTGTGATGTCTTTATCTTGTTTGGTATAAGAATAAGGTTGGCTTTGTAAAAATGAGTTGTGAAATAGTATTCTATTTTCTGAAATAATTTAGGTAAGATTGGCATTATTTCCCCCTTTAAATATTTGATATAATTCATCAGAGAAGCCATCTGGGCCTAGAATTTGTGTGTATGCCCGTGCACACCTGCACATGTGTATGTGTAAAGGGAGATGCTTAATTACAGATTTAAGTTATTTAATGGATGTCATACTCTTGAGTTTTTCTATTCTTTCTTGTATTCATTAATTTATGTTTTTAAAGAAAGTTGTCTTTGTTTAAAAGTTCATTTTTTATTTCTATCATAAGAGAGAGAGGGAGTGGGAGAGAGAGAGAGAGAAACAGGTATTCCCAACAGGGTCTCGTCACATCACGATCCTCCCAACTCAGCCCTCTAGCCAGCCAGGATTGTGGGCATACACATGCCTGGCGTGTTCAGCTTTACCCAGGATCCAACCCCCTTGTCTTCCACTTGACTTGCAGCATTGTAAACAGCACCCCACTGGCTCCCCTACTGCCTACATCACCATGACTGAGCCTAAAAATCTGTTTTCACCCAAGTTGTCAAATCTGTTGGTACAGGATTGTTCATAATATTCTTTATTATCCTTTTAGTAGCTATAGAATCCATAATGGTATTTTTCTTTTATTCCTGATATTGGAAATTTCTTTTTTTAAGAGAGATTTTTGCTATAGGGCATGTGTCCTTACAGACAGAAAGCAAGAACTCATCCCCCAAGGGTAATGGCCATGCTGTCACCCCTTCTCTAGTCTCATCTCAGGATTTGGGGCACACATGCACATGTGCCCAGTGTGAGTTTGAAGCTGCTGGTTCGGGACTTGAACCACAGCTGTCTATGTGGGAGTCCAGCGATGTGACCATTATGCCATCTGCTGGTTCCAATATTGGTAATTTGTGTATTCTCTGTTTTCTTCTTAACCAGTGTAGCTAGATGTCTTATCAGTTTTATCGATCTTGTCAAATAACTTGCTTTTTTCTTCATTATCTCTTTTACTTTTTAATTTTTATAGATTTTTGTTCTTATCTTTATTATCTCTTTCCACTTATTGCGGTTAGTTTGCTTTTCTTTTTCTAGTTCCTAAAGCAAGGAACTCAGGTAATTGATTTTTATATCGTTCTTCTTTTCTAATCTAACATATAGCATTTAAAGATACAAAAATTTCTCTGAACACTGCGTTAGCTGAATCCCACAAATATGGAACATTTTAAAAAGTTTACAATTATTTAATTCAGAATGTTTTCTGATTTTCCTCAGGATGTCATCTTTGACATTTACATTATTTAATGATTGTTTAATTTCCAAATATGTGAGGGTTTCCCAGTTATGTTAATATTCTTAATTTGTAATTTAATTCTATTGTGGTCAGACAATATACTTTGTATGGTTTCAGTTTTTAAAATTGATTGCAATTTGTTCAAGGGCCTAGCATGTGAACTATCCACATATGCTTGAGAGAAAAATCTATTATATTGCTGTTATTTGTAAGCCTTTATAAGTTCAGGCTGTTGACAGTGTTTTTCAGATTCATATGCCCTTGCTTATTTTATTAGTAGTAGTAGTAATTTAAAGGTTGGCAAACTACAACTTATGAGCTAAATATATCTCATTGCCTATTTTTATAAATAAAGTTTTATTGAAACACAGCCACACCTATTTAAAAACAACTATCATTAGTAGGTAAGTCCCGTAGCACAACAGTTGAGCATTGCATAGAAGCCAGATCCCTCATGGACACCTGAGTTCAAATTCCACCCATGGCAGCTTGAGAAACATGCTGGACATCCACGCACACACCCAGCATCCTGTTACAATAGAGAACTGGAGGAAGAGTGGTTGTGGCTTGATTAGGCCACATCGAGGAGTGCTTTTCTCTCTCTCCCCTCCCCACCATGTTCATGCACCTTCTGACATTTTGTGTGTGCATGTGGATGTGTGTGTGTGTGTACAAAAAATATGTAATATGTTGGGAACCAGCAGTTAGCGTAATGGCTATGTCGCTGGACTCCCACGCAGTCGACCGCGGTTCGCGTCCCGGACCCGGTGGCTTAAAACTCATGCTGGGCACGTGTGCATGCATGCCCAAGATCCCGAGAGGAGAATGGAGGAGAAGGGATTGCAGCGTGACCATCCCCCCTGGGGGGTGATTTCTCGCTTTCTGTCTCTCTGTCTCTCTCTGTCTGGTGAGTGCACGTGCCCTATAGCGAAAACCTCTCCAAAAAAAAAGTAATATGTGTATATAGATAGGTAGTTTGATAGATAGATAGTTTATGGCCACATTTGCACTACAAAACAGAATTCAATAGTTGTGACAGAGACTGTGAAACCCATATAACCTACAATATTTGCTATCTGGCCCTTTGCTGATCCCAGTCAATTTGTTCTAGCAGCTGTTGAGAGGGGAGATTAAAATTTCTATCTGGGGGCCAGCAGATAGCATAGAGGTTATGTCACTGGACTCCCACATAGTTGACCATGGTTCAGTTCCCAGATCGAAAGTTTAAAACTCATGCCAGGGTAGACTCCCAAAATATTCAGATGAGAAGCCATTTTAAAGCTGAGGTGTATTCTGGCATGTTCAGGGAAGCTATGCTCTAAACTCCATCTCCTAGATTCCTGAAATACACAGACAAGGTAGGGCGACCTCCATGTTTTCTCTGTACCCCTCCTGAATTGGAAATATTTGGGAGTATTCTTATTTTGTGGCAGAAGGATTATTTGTATACGTTCAATAATGCTTGTTGCATTGAATCAGAAATTGGAAATACTCATTATTGGACAGGGTTTTGACTGGATTATCATACCTGAAGATTAATCAGAAAACTATGGAACTAAAGGTGGATCTCAAATAAGCCAACAGAATCTCTTAGAAAGGTGGCCTGGCACCATAAATAGTTCTGCATGGCAGAGAGGATTAGAGAAGATACATGAAAGAGTTTATAACATAAAATAACCTTGACTTTTCCGGCCTAGCATTGTAATCAGTAGAGATTGCAAAAGAGCAACCACACCAGAGGATTATCTTGAGAAACTTTGAAGAAAGAAAAAGAGACTGATCTTTGCTAGTAGATGGTATATCACAGAATACTTGGTAGGCAGGGCTGAATTGAGAAGGTTTATGTGTGAGTTGTGTGCTGGGCATTTGCTTTTCAACAATTTGAGTAGTTGACGTGTAAATATTTTCTCAAAAATATTTAAACCAAACTGTCTCCGTTGTTGTAAAGTCACAAACAAAATTATACAGAATTAAAAGAAATATTTTGAACATTATCTTTAAAATTCAGTATTCTGAAATTTTGAAAGTTGTTTATTAACTGTCAAGAACTATGGAGTATGAGCAAAGATTTTTTTGATATTGAAAGTAAATGTTTGTGGAAAAATGTAAAAATAAATAAATAAATGGGGAAAAAAAAAAAAAAAAAAAACCTCATGCCAGGTGTGTGTGCATGCATGCCCAGGCCCTCAGAAGAATGGAGGAGAATTGTGGCACGGCCATCCCCTGGGGGGAGATTTCTCACTTTCCCTCTCACTGTCTCTGTCTCTGTCTCTTTGGCATGTGCCCTAGGGCAGAAACCTCTAAAAGAAAAACCCTCTATCTTCAGGGGCCAGCAGGTGGCATAGTGGTTAAGGTACTAGACTCCCACAGGGTCGACCAGGGTTTGAGTTCCAGATCTGGTGCCTTGAAACATGCCAGGCATGTGTATATATGTGCCCAAAATCCCAAAAGGAGAATGGAGGAGAAAGAATTGCAGTGTGGCCATCCCCCCACAGGGTGATTTGTCACTTTTCTTCTCATTGACACTCTCTCTGGGGAGTGCACATGCCATATGACAAAAACCTTAATAAATAAAACAAAACAAAAAAACTCTATTTGTGATCACTGGAATTGTCCATTAATTCTGTTTTTGCTTTATGTATTGTGATGTTCTGTTTTTAGGCACATACACATTTATGATTGTTATTCTGCTTACGAATTAACCTTTCAGCATAGTGAAATGTCCCTTTTTATTCTTGGTAATACTTTTTGTCATGGACTCTATTGCATTTGATATTAATGTTGCCACCCAGCCTTCTTATGCTTATTATTTACATTGTATACCCTTTTCAATAACTATTTAGCCTATGTCTTTATATTTAATGTATATCACTTATAAATAGCATTAGGTCTTGTTTTTCATTCATCTACTGTGAAAATCTTTTTCTTTTTTCAATTGCCAGAGCATGCATGAGCTTGCCAGGAAGAAAGAGAGAGAAAGCACACCTTGATGGGGCATTCTCAGACTGCAGTCCCTTTTCATTCATTCATTTCTCTATGTTGTTGAGATTTGGGTCATGTATGCACATGTGTGTCTGGTGTGTTTTTGTGTTTTTTTTTTTTTTGAGAGGTTTTCGCTATAGGGTGTGTCCACTCGCCAGAAAGACAGAGAGAAACAGAGAGATAGAAAGTGAGAAATCCCCCCCCAGGGGGGATAGCCAAGCCGCAATCCCTTCTCCTCCATTCTCCTCTTGGGATCTTGGGCATGCACGCACACGCGCCCGGTGTGAGTTTAAGCCGCTGGGTCCAGGACTTGAACCGCGGTCGACCACGTGGGAGTCCAGCAACATAGCCATTACTCTAACTGCTGGTCCCCTCTGGTGTGTTTTTCAACCCACCAGGGCCAGGACTTGAACTGCAGCTGGCCACATTGGGTCTGGTTCTCTTAACCACTAAGCTACTGGGCCAACCCTAAAATCTTCTCCTATTAATTAGTATGCATAGTCCATTAAGGAGCCATGTAATTCCTGAAGTGATTTGTACAACGCCTTCTCTTATCAATCTTCTCTGAAAGATTGATAAAAAGTTATTTTGGTTCCTGTTCCAAAGAAGTTCATATTGTCTTAATAGCTGATCTAAAAATACATTTGCTTTTATGCAGCTATTTATTTGTTTCTGAAAGTTGGTTAAAGAATTGGTTGGGGTACAGGAAAAAGTAAAAAGCACCTTGTAGAAATAGAGACAAGGCTGTGTCCGAAAACAAGAAACCAAGGATCAGTAATTTTGTCAAGATCGTGCATACCACATTTATCAGATCTCTTGACCATCGCAATCCAGGCATGGGGGATTTTAGTATTTTTTTACCCTTAATCACATTATCAATCCTTGGTTTCCTCATCTGTAAAATGGGGATAATAATACTTTTATACTTATCTTTCATTGAAATAACATACGTGAATAGTTCTGTACTTCATAGAATACTGTGAAAGAATCCTTTTAAAGGTAGGATAGTATAGTACAAATGTGAGGGGAAAAAAGCAGCTTTCTACTCATAGATTTTCTGGAAGTGAAGGTGAAACTGAATGACAAGAGGATATAGAAACATAGAAAATGGTTATAGATCCCAGATACCGTGTGGGAAGAGGGTGGGAGAAGGAGAGTCTGAGGAAAGACATTAAGGTGAAAAATGGAGAGGCAAGACATTTATGGGACAAAGAAGTGGGTTATTATCTGTTGATGATAACATATAGTGTCCCCAACTGGACTGGTGAGAAATATATTCACATTGATACATTCACTTTACAAGCTAAGTGACATATGTGAGTGAATGTATAAAAAAATTAATTTAATTAAGTTTTTTGATATCTGTGACTCTTTTACTGTCACTGTGAAAAGTTTTTTTTTTTTTTTTTGAGAGGTTTTTGCTATAGGGAGCATGCGCTCGCCAGACAGAGACACAGAGACAGAAAGTGAGAAATCACCCCCTAGGAGTGATGGCCACGCTGCAATCCCTTCTCCTCCCTTCTTCTCTTGGGATATTGAGCATGTACGCACACGCTCCCGGTGTGAGTTTTAAGCTACCGGGTCTGGGACACGAACCACGGTCGAGTACATGGGAGTCCAGCAACAAAGCCATTAAGCTAACTGCTGGTCCTACTGTGAAAAGTTTTCTTTAGGGAAGTTTGTTTGGCTCTGGTTAGAGTTTAAGGCTCTAGAGTTTGTCTGCTTAATAAATTCTGCTAAGGTTTAACTACATTACACACACACACACACAAATTCATGTGTTGGTACCTGATTGTATTGACTGTATTTTAAAAGCATTAAGTGAAAACTTAAGGTCTTTCATGGTATCCCAAGGTAAAGCCTAGTGGGTGATTTTTGGTTTGTGGTGATTGCGTCATGAAGACAAGTCTCATGAATCGATTAATGATATCTTGTGAGACCCAATGAGTTCTAGTTCTCCTGAAAAGGGATTAGTTCTTATGAGAGTTGATTATTACAAAAGAGAGATCAAGCAGCTTTCTGACTACACAGCCAACCTTACTCTGTGCTTCTGTCGGCTATGCTGTAGGCCGAAGTCTGGATTTTCCAGCCACCAGAGTTGTGAGTTCATAAATTAACTTTCAGTTTCTTTATAAATCATCCAGATTCAGATCTGTTAGCAACCCAAAAAAGAACTAAGACAGTCTTTGGAGGAATGATGACTAATCAACTTATTTGTTTTTATGAGGGAAATTGGGGCTAGTGTGTTTGTATCTCTGGTTCTTAATGAGAAATTCACTTTCTTTTGGTATAACTTTTGATTTTGGCTTTAATTCCTCTGTCCTCATTACAAAGGGGGAGATAAAAAAAGGCAAGTGGTTCCTGCCAAGTACTCTTTTTCCCAAAGTGGAATGATTGCTCTTATAGGCTTGTTATGGTAATAAAAGCTTGTTGAGAAATCATCGCTATGGCTTCCCAACAGCACTTTATTCTGAGGCCTCTGGGGAGACTTGGGGTCCAAGAAGTAATTGTGGAGCCTCTGACTGAAGGAGCACAATGACCCCACATCGTGGGGCAACTGTGTGTCTATGTGAAGAAGGACTAGCTAAGGGAAAAATGTATTAGGGTAATTTTTCAGCCATTAAATGTAGTCTAGTTTTATTTTGTTTTATTTGTATAGAAGGACTATTCAAATGGAAGGAACCAGAACTTGAAGCTAATATTTCTGTTTTGCAGAAAGGAAGAATAAATGTAAACTCTTCTTAACTTTGTGTGCTTCAGAACAGAAAGTACTTGTGTATTGCAGATAAACACACATAGATTATCTTCCACTGTTTTTTCACCTCTTTAAAGACAATTCATATTACTCCCCATGCCACCCCACCCCCACACACCTATTCAGTATTCATTACTGATAGGATATTGTATTTTATTCTTTGCCCAAGTGGCATAGGTATCATCATAACTGTATTTTGGTAGGAGAAAAGAAGTTACATCAGAAATTTATGGGGCTAACATAAGGGTTGATACTTGCCTATTTCTCAATTGCATCCTAAACGAAGTACATTCAGCAGATAAATAATTCTCTATTTAATTATAATTCTTACTGAAAAAAATGAAAGAAATCCCCAGTGCATAAAAGGAAATATAACTAATATCATCCTGGAGGAGAGATCCAGGTGCCTAGCTGACAAGCAGGTGTCCCGAGATGGGGCCATGTGCCCTGGGCTAGCTGCAGCTGGCTGGGCCCTTGAAAACCCCTTTCAGGCCCACTGGGGCAGTTCTGGAGGCCCTGACCTCCCTGGGGGCGTGGGCAAACTGAATGGTAAGTACCATGCTACAACGCCTTCTGACCCAAGGAGAAGGAAATGAGTAAAATATACAGTCAGAAATTATACAGCCAGCTGCCAGTGGAAGTTGGGTAAAACAGGGTGTTTTGTTTTGTTTGTTTTATACCAAATCTTCTCGATTTATCTGTGTTTTTCTTTTGTTAAAAATACGCATTTTAAAAAAAACTAGTAAGAGATATTGGCCAAGAAATCGAGATTTCCATAATTCTTTGTTTAGTCTCTAAAGCAAACTAGATTTGTATCTAAAATTAAATGGACATTAAGTAAACGCAAGGATTCAATATTTGTAAGAGCACTAATGTTTGCAGATGTCTGCAGTTGTTAAGGGCAGGGCCAAGAGAAACAGGAAGCACTGCGACCCATATTTTTTCTGGAAGAAGTAGGCATTCCAAATGTGTCCTATGGAGCTTTATTTTCCCTCTTCAGATACATTCATAACTAACAGAGTTTCTGAAAGGTATTCAATCCTGTTTGAGAGCTGGAGATGTGTTTATGCTGTGGGTTGTTAAATATATTTACAGCCTTTTCAGAGAGTTCAGTGGGGGTTCTACCACTGTTATTTATTAGTCTGCTTCACCAGCTGCTGGCTGGAATTTAAAAAAAAATAATGTATCGAATGCGATTCTCAGGAACATTATAAATTGCTTCAGATTATAATGAGCAGTAGGAAAGGTAATTTGAAGGAAACTCCGCACATGTTGTTAGTTACAGCATGTCAGGAGAAAGATCTGGTATGAAATACACAGATAATCAGTGTCTGTTGATAATAGTTTTTAAGATGGAAGACTCTCTTGGTGTCTGAACAGCATTTTTTTTTTTTTCTCGTCTCTTACTCTTGGGGTTGCTGGAGGTTTGTCTGCTCAGGTTCCGTGGAGTTTGTTGGCATCTCTAAGTGGGGACTAAACAGAACTGAAGCCTGGCCCCGTTTCTGTGGCCACTGCCAGCTGTCTGTGAGTGGGATCCGAAAGGTGGAGGATGTAGACTCACAGAGATCTTCACAGTCCAGTCTCCAAGGCAGAGTGTCCAGTACTATGGTGTACTCTCCTATCAGGCTAAGGTCTGTCCCATACCTCCAAAACCAATTTGACCCCAACAAGGTGTTCCCATCAGGGTATAAATTGGTACTGCCATTTTGGAATATGTTGGGGGAGATATAAGAAAAAAAATTAAACTGCATATGTTCTACTCAATAGTTTAGACCAATACACAAAGATAAATATTTAAGGATACTTATTGTAACACTGAAAAATACTCTAAGTTACTCATTGTAATTGTGACTACTTTGAATTATACTAACCAATGCCAACAGTTGGGACTTGATTAAAGAAATTACAGAAGGAGATTCATCACATATTACTGAGTCAAAAAAAGGGGGGAGGTAAAGGAGTAGTGAGAACCTTTTGATCTTTTATATGTGTGTACAGAGATAGCTGGAAGAATAACCACCAAAATGTGGCCAGTGTTTTTTTCAGGTGGTGGGATTTCTAGATTCCATTTTTGAGATGTGAGCTTGTTGAGTCTAGAAGTGGAAAGATGCTTATTTAGTGTTCATTGCTATGCATATCTCTAGTTAATACCAAATGTAATTGTTAGCCATTGCACTGCCTCAGGACACCACTTTATAAACACAGTGCTGAGAAATGGCCTCCAAATCGGTAAGGTGTGGATTACCTTTGGACCTTGCCCAGTACTATGAGAAGTTTAGTGCACTGGCTATAATAGATTTAAAAGATCTGTTAGAATTCAGGTTCTACTTTTCTAACAGCAGTAAAGCGTTATTCATGGAGCTATTGTGTAGTGTACCACTCCACGACTCTGCATAGTTGTGTAGAAATTTACTTAATACATAGGCTAAGAACTTGTCAATTCTGAGAACATACCAGTGCATTTTATGGACAAATCATTTATTATCCACTTTTGTACAGTGAATATTTGGCTGTTTCACAGAATTGAAGCACATGGTCACAATTTGGTGTCACCTCCCTTTCTAGCCTGATGTCTGATCACTTCCTACACAGCGTTTTCCAGAACTCCCAGCCCTTTCATGATTCGCACAGTTTCCTCTTTCCAGAGTACCTTTTCTACCTGAATCACATCAACACCTCCTTCTTTTTAATAAGCAAAGGGCAAGTTCCCTTGCTGGCGAGAGAGAGAAAGAAAAAGAGCACTCTCTTGATGGGGCATGGTCACACCACAATCTTTTTTCTCCATTTCTCCTTCCCAGTCAGGATTTGGAGTGCATATGTGTGCCCAGTCTCTCTCTCTCTCTCTCTCTCTCACACACACACACACACACACACACGACATTTAGTTTCAGAGACTTACACACACACACACACACACACACACACACACACCTGCCATGCTTTTCAGACCATCAGGGCCAGGATTTAAACAATGGTCAATCATGTAGGATCTGGTCCTCAATGCACCATGCTTAACCACTGTGTATATGGGGCTGACCAATGTCCCCTTCTTGACAAAATCGCCTGTGACCCTCCAGGAAGAATCTGTGGCTTCTCCTCAAAGCTTTACATACACTTCGGTCCTGAGTTCAACATGTCATGCTTTTTGTTAACATGTTAGCCCTTCTATAGGCTCTTTCAGGGTGGAATGGGATCTTATTCCTCTTCCTGGCAGTCCTTGGGAACATTGGGAGAAGACAGAGATGGAGGAAAGTATTCTAGAAACTCAAGAGACTCTCATTTCCTCTTATTTAATAGTTTTTGTTTTTATTTTTATTTTGTGAGTCTTTGGTATATTGTTTTGTTTTGTTCTTTAATTTGCCAGAGGGTATGTATGTTTGGCCATGTGGGATCTAGCCCCCTTAACCACTACGTCACAGCCTGGCCTTTGTTGGTATTTTTTTTTTTTTTAAGAATTACTTTTTTAATTTTACTTGTTATTTTCCAGTTTGCTACAGGACACATGTGCTTGCCAGAGAGAGACAGAGAGAGAGAGGGAAAGTGAGAAAGCAAGCTGATAGGTCTGGGACTCAAACCAGGGTCGGCTATGTGGGAGTCTAGCACCTTAAATGCCATGCCACCTGCTGGCCCCCTCGGTGTTTTCAAGCTCATCCTTTCCTCTGAGATTGCTTCCCTGTCACTGAGGACTGTTTCGAGCTCAGATCTGCTGGTTCTCTGTGAAAGAAAGGCCTTCTCATGTGTCCATACAGCACTGTGGAACAGAAGATGCCTGTATTCCATCTGAGTCATTCTGATGTTTTTCTTTTTTTCATCTATTTGTTGCCCGATTGTCCAGGTGTTGTTAAAGAGAATCGATTCTCTGGATAAACATGGAAAATGTAGTCTACAGTTGCTGCCTTTTTGCAGCCATTATATTTGGCATCATTGCACATCTGGAGCAGAGCGCTCCATTCCCACAGAGTACTCCCTCAGCATGGTAAGCCAGAGGATGCAAGCACAGCTCATTGAAAGGCAATTTAGGGATTGCCCATTTAAATTTCTTAAGGATTTATTTAACATGGTTCTTCTCTTTCAATCCTGCCAATTAAATCTAAATCCTCCCTTGAAAGCTGTCAGGTGTAGATAACAAATGTACAGATGAGCAATCAGCTTTTTATGTCCTTTAGTACCTCCCTGGGACAGCCACATGATCTAAATTGGGTTGGGGCTGAAGGTCTTATGCTCTTGCCCCCAAAATTATCTCCATATATCCGTAGTCTTCTCCTGCCAGAGCACTCACCAGCAGATGTGAACCTCCTGAGTGTTGAGTCATCTGAATTCGGAGACCATCCAGCTCTTTCTTTTACAATTTTGCCCAGTGCCAGTGACTTTTGCTTACTGAATGCTGTGTTGGAGTGGTGGGGTTTGGGTTAAATGGCAAGAGACATAGAAGTATGCATTTTAATGGTCTAAAAAGGTTTTAGAACCCTCAAGGAGGTTTCACAAATTGAGTTGAAGAGTAGATCTTTTTTCATTGGAGAAAATTTGCACAGTTGGCTTATTATTAGAATTAGCATCTCATCTATTAAAAGCATTCATAGATTATTTTTTCATCTTTACTTTCTTGGTCTGCCTTACATTAGGTCTCAGAGATAGATTGGTGGAGCCTCCTAGAGTTTGTTTGTCACTGGATTTTGGCTGACCTGTGGAGTCAGCCAGACTCTAGTTCAAATCCAAACTCTGCCCTTATCTTCTTTGTGCCCTAGAGGAACTCAGCGAAATGCTCTGAACCGTAGTTTCTTCAATAAGGACCTAATGCCTACCTTAAGCAGGGCTGCCAAAGGGTTAACAAAAGAAACATCTGTGAGGAAAAAGAGCACAGGTTCTGGCATATAGTGGGTGCCTTGGAACACCAGGACAAGGCCCACCCTGAATGCCCACCCTTACACACTTACATGCTTGCACATTTATGTGCACATACAGTGTGAGTCATTTGGGGAACTGAGGCTAGCATTTGTAAACTTTTAGTCCTGACACTGTTGTCTAAGTCACTGAGTCTGCTATGCAACCATGCTGCTTTTCAAAAATAACTTTCAGAGACAGAATTAGGTAACTTAAGTGAAAATGTGATTATTGCCCTGGGCACTGCTGTGCCTCAGAGCCATTTTCCTGAAGTGTTATTTCCCAATTAGGGTGCTGCAGTGGACCAGAGACATTTTAGGGTACCATGGAGTCAATCCATTGATTTTTTTAATAGGGTAAACAAACCTTCTTTGACATCATAAATAGTAAAAGTTGTACTTTCCTTCTAACCTCTAAGCAGAAGATGGTACTTAAAGCTAGAAGGAATTGAACCGTGAGCTCAATATAGTTATAGACCTGAAAAGAAAACAAAGAGGGGCAGCAGATGGTGTAGTAGTTAAGGCACTGGACTCCTATATGGTCAATCGTGATTCAAGTCCCATACCTGGAAGCTTGAAACATGCTGAGGATGTGGAATATGTGCATGTGTGTCCAAAGTCCCAAGAGGAGAATGGAGGAAAAGGGATTGTGACATGGCCACCCTCCCACCCCATGACCTGGAGAAGTTGATTTCTCACTTTGTGTGTCTCTGGTGAGCATATGTGCAAAAATCTCTCTTTAAAAAAGAAAGAAAGAAAGAAAGAAAGAAAGAAAGAAAGAAAGAAAGAAAGAAAGAAAGAAAGAAAGAAAGAAAGAAAGAAAGAAAGAAAGAAAGAAAGGAAGAAAGAGAAAGAAGAAGAAAACAAAGATGTATATAAAGATTTGTTTTCAGGAGACTAAAAATTGTGAAATCAGTCCCAGCAATAGGCCCAGAAATTGGTTTGCCTTGAATGTCTTCTGGAAATAATTGATAAGTGATAATTGCATGGAGGATTGTGAAAGTGAAGTTTGTGTACAGTTGCAAAAGACTTATGGGTAAAACATTGTCTTCTCTTAAGTAGACTTGGTGGGGGGTGGGGGGGCAGTCAGAGCTTATAGGTAAACCTAACTAGGACCCACTGACATTTAAGCTAAAGTCTGAACACATCAGTAAACTTTCAGAGGACAGAGAGAGAAGCCATCTTTGTGATAGCAGTGTTCCATAGATCAAGAAGAGGTTTGGTTCAG
>NW_006203430.1:8138188-8151458 GCF_000334495.1 Tupaia belangeri chinensis
CAGATGCCACTCAGGATAAGGGGTTCAACTTCCTGGAGCACTTCAATATGGTGGGTGATATTTTGTGTATCTCCTGGTGTACTTCGCTGTATTTTCCAAATTTTCTATAATGAATATTATTTTTTGTAATTGAAGGCATTAGTAGGTAAAACATAAGTTAAACTTTCTTATAATGCAACATCCATCATTTGAAGTCAGTCCTTGAGATTTTTAATGGACAGACAATTTGGGCTTATCCAGAGAGGTTTCTTGGAAGGTCCTAAGCTGAGAGAATAGGATGGTGTTAGAGTCCTGTTTTTGATGGTCCCAACTAATTGCCTAGTTAGCATGGATCTCTTGAACACTGATGATGGGTTGTGAAGGACGATAGCTCTAGGATTCTGAAGGTCTATGCATTTATGACCATGCTCCCCAAGACTCAGTGCCTCTTTTACCCCATATTGAGCTTTACGTTGGTCATGCATGTGCAGATCAGATGCCTGGAACCTAAGAGCACTAATTTAAAACTACAGAAGGACAGGGACTCCTTAGGGACTTTGCTCTTTAATGTCCAAATTACATATAAATGAATCCTTTTGGCAGAACCGAAACATATGCTAAGCTCTCAGTTCAAGTATGGGGAAATGTAAATATATAAATAATTAAATATTAACTTTGCAGATTAAGACCTACATATCCCAGTGAGAGAACTGTTCTGTGTAATCTTGTCTTGTCTGCTGGGATTCATTAATAGCTTTCTCTTTTATGGTGTGATGTGGTTAGTTCCAGAAGTAACTTTAGTTGCTCTTTTACATGACTTCTATCCAGAGGCTAACCACAGACAGTACTGTTTGTTGGTTGCAAAATGAGCTGTGGAGTTGGAGGAGGGCAGGAAAACTGGCAGGACAAGAAAAAGATAGGAGACATTATGGAGCCAAGAAAACTAATCTATTACACCAAGTCTGTTGAGTGCCCACTGTGCTCAGGTCACAGTGATACTGAGCCATTATGAGGTGATCCATGTAAACACTTGTGGAAAGGCAGGGAAAGTCAACCAAGCATGTCTAGGGTGTGAAGAATCAATCAGTGAGACTCAGTTGGCTTCATTTGGGAATTCAGAGTAGCAAAGTTATCTTGATCGAAAGCTGAGATGGCATTATTTCATACCAACAGGTAAGGATAGGGTTCTGGTACAGTCTCTGTGGGATCACAATCCCATTCCTTCCTCTTTCTGGAACTCATTTTTCACACTTGTGAAATGAAAGCATTGGGATCTACACTTGGAGACCTTTCAGGATTAGGGCTGAAAGGTCAGCGTCTGCCATGGCACATGGCAGAGATCAGCAGGGGGCATATGAAAGTCAACCATAGTTGAGACAGACAACTAATTACATACAAAGATGGAAAAATGGGTATAATCAATCTGTCTTCAATGTCTATAACTCATCCGGTGGAGAGCCATGGGATGAGAGAGGGAAAGCAGTGAAGAAAGCTCTGCAGAGGATTTTTATAGACATGCTCTTCTTTCTGTTAACTACTGTGTTCTTCTCAAGAGTAATTTGTCCAACTGAAATAACTCAGCAATAAATGGCTGGAGGGGGGCCAGCAGATGATATAGTGGTTACATTACTGGACTTTCACATGCCCAATAGCGGTTTAAGTCCTGTACCCGGTGGCTTCAAAATTATGCTGGGTGCCTGTGTATGCATGCCCAAGATCCCAAGAGGAGACTGGAGGAGAAGGGATTGTGGCATGGCCATCTGCAGGGTGATTTCTCACATTCTCTCTCACTGTCTCTTTCTCTCTCTCTCAAGTAAACACATGTGCCCTAAGGCAAAAACCTCTTAAAAATGAGTGAATGAATGGTTTATGAAAGAATATGATAAACTCTACTGCCTTTTGATAATTACTGAATAATACTGGTGGGTTTATTCACATCCTGAGGAGGGAATAAATGTCACACCTTCAGAGAGTGTTTCCTCACTGGTTTTAGGTCAGTGTGGTAGGAACTTAATATGAGCTGATTAGGCCTGATGCTATTGAGGAGCACATAGTTTCCCTCCACTACTCACACTGCTTGCTTAGCTTAGGAAAGGAGAGAGTTTTGAAGGTGCTACTTTCTTGCCTTGGTAACAGGCTCCTAGGGGGTTAGGGGCTGGGGGCCAGTTATAAAACAAAACAAAAGCTAGTATTACTGGCCAGGTTATAAAATAGTTGCATGAAGAACCAGCTGTCTTGGAGAGGCAATTTCACTATATTCCCCTTGATGGAGGCATCCCTTTCTCTTTTGTTCATGACACTTAAAAAGATAACATTCGAAGTTCTAGTTGGTGAGGTGAAGCTATGTAGCTGTTGTAATTTTCTGCCATCTTGAAATGTACTGATGCTAGATAAACTTACAACAGGTCCAAATTTAAGGCATTTATTTTTCATGTGCATCTCCCTTTGTTAATCTGCTTTCTGTTACTGACTTTTTTTTTGAGAGTTTGTTGTTGTTGTTGTACCATAGGGCACAGGAGTTCTCCAGAGAGACAGAGACAGACAGAAAATGAGAAATCACCCTGCAGAGGGGATAACCACACTACAATCCCTTCTCCTCCATTCTCCTCTTAGGATTTTGGGCACATGCACCCAACATGTTTCAAGCCTTGAACCATGGTCGACCACATGGGAAACCAGTACCTTAACCACTACACCACCAGCTGGCCCCTCTGTTACTGACTTTATTTTAGCTAATTTCTCTTTTGAAGCAAAGAGAAAGGATATATGGCACTTCATTATTTACTTGAGTACCATCCATTCAGATCATGTGATTCTGTCTAAAGTTAGGATTGAAGATTGTGGGCTTCCCTGAAAGCTAGAACTACATGAACAATTAACTTCTATACAAGCTACTTGAGACTAAGACCATCGTATAACCTTGTTGGGAAATCCATCAATGTCTAACAGTATGCATCCACTTGCTTAGTACCTAATAAGTGCTAGTCAGTATAAGGCAAAGAGTACTGTTTTCCTTTTACCATGTCAAGGTGGGGGTTCTCTTAACTACTTCATGAGTCTTCAGAACAACTTCTTGAATTTCTAGCTCCCACCAAAACAAGTGGCTACTTAGGCTAGCCAATGTACTTTCATCACAAATTTGTGCTGGTGTGCACCTCATAAAGACATAGTCATATATGGCTGGCAGGCCTGTTTGGGATGACATTATGATACTTCAGAAAAGCTGTGCGAAGATGAGAAATATTTGCATCCAGGCACAGAGGGAGGCACTATGCAAGCATCTAATTTGCTAAGCTCCCTGCTGGCAGTTTTTAACGCCCTGTTGATTTTATTAAACATTCTTAATAAGAAGTTGGAGTTTTGTTTAGGCTAAACCCATAATGAAAACAGCTGTCTTAACTTCTTGGAAATGCTGAAAGCACACACACAGTTGAGAAAATCAACACCGGATGGTGGAGCCATCACGACACAGGCTGAAGTACAACCTTTGGAAGGTGTTGGGATACATGTAATTGGAGTGCTTAAGGGTACAGGGTATTTTTTGTGTGCAGGGTTCAAGAAGTTCAAATGATGGTTGTATTTATTTTATTCACTAAGGCATTTAAATTGATTTTTTTTTTAAAGTCCACAACTGTGTTTTCACATATCTCAAGAAACAATGCAATCTGAGTATTTGTGCTGTGGGAGTGGAACATAAAAATGCTGTGATGACTGAAAAACAAAAATGAAAGGTTCAGACAGAAACGCAGAGGGATGAGACTTAGAGAAAAAGTTCAGTTTAGCCCTGGGTGGGGTGTTCTCCAGCCCAGCAGTGCGCTAAGGCAGCTAGGATGGGCTTATTTTCTGTGGAATTTTAAATCTTCTAGCTTTTGGTTTTCTTGCTTCCTTGTTTTTTGGGTTTTTTGTTTGTTTGTTTGTCTTTGTTTTTGTGTTTTGTTTTGTTTTCTGGGGAAATCAGCAACAGAATAGTCAAGAAGGCAAACAGTGGAAACATGGAGGATGTTCAAAAGAAGAATACTGCTGTAGAAACCAAGAAAAAGGCTCCTGCTACAGTGGAAGCCACCAAGAAAAAGATTCCTACTGTTCCAGAAACCCTTAAGAAAAAGTGAATCCTGCTGTGCCAGAAACCCTTAAGAGAAAGGAAAGGAATTTTGTGGTGCTAAGGATCAAGCGCCTGAGAAAGAAGTTTGCTCAAAAGATGCTTCGAAAGGCAAGGAGGAAGCTTATCTATGAAAAAGCTAAGCACTATCATAAGGAATATAGACAGATGTACAGAACTGAGATTCGCATGGCCAGGGTGGCCAGAAAAACTGGCAACTTCTATGTACCTGCAGAACCCAAATTAGCATTTGTCATCCAGATCCGAGGTATCAATGGAGTGAGCCCCAAGGTTCGAAAGCTGTTGCAACTTCTTTGTCTTTGCCAGATCTTCAGTGGTACCCATATTAAGCTCAACAAGGCCTTAATTTACATGCTGAGAATTGTGGAACCATATATTGCATGTGGTGTACCCGAACCTGAAGTCAGTAAATGAACTTATCTACAAAGGTACTTATGACAAAATCAGTAAGAAGTGAATTGCTTGGACAGATAACTCTTTGATTGCTCAATCTCTTGGTAAATTGGCATCATCTGCATGGAGGATCTGATTCATGAAATCTGTACTGTTAGAAAACACTTCAAAAGGCAAATAACTTCTTGTGGGACCAGCAGTTGGCACAATGGCTATGTCGCTGGACTTCCACGTAGTTGACAGCGGTTCACGTCCCGGACCTGGTGGCTTGAAACTCACGCTGGGCGCGTGTGCGTGCAGGCCCAAGATCCCGAGAGGAGAATGGAGGAGAAGGGATTGCCACGTGGCCATTCTCCCTGGGGGGTGATTTCTCGCTTTCTGTCTCTCTGTCTCTCTCTGTCTGTCTGGCGAGCGCATGCGCCCTATTACAAAAACCTCTCAAAAAAAAAAAAAAAGGCAAATAACTTCTTGTGACTCTTCAAATGATCTTCTCCACAAGGTGGAATGAAGAAAAAGATCACCCATTTTGTAGAAGGTGGAGATGCTGGCAACAGGAGAGACAGATCAACAGATTTATTAAAAGGACGAACTAAGGAATCCACCATGATTATTTCTGTAATAAACAGAGTAACTGTTTTTAGACTTAAAAAAAAAGGGGGAAGAAAAAGAAGGCAAACAGAGCTAGGCTCAAATTCAACCACCACTTCAGAGGCTAGGGGAATTTGGGCAAGTGTCTTCATCTCTCTGAGCTGCATTTATTTCGTAAAATGGAGATGATAGTCCTCCCATGGATCATTCTTAATTACTGCCCTTTATCTAGGTAGAGTATTTTCTTTTCCTCTTTTTTGGGGGGCAGAGGGAGAGGTTTTTGCTATAGGGCGTGTGTGCCCGCCAGAAAGAGAGAGACAGACAGGAAGAAATCAAGAAATCACCCCCCGGGGGTATGGTCACATCGCAATCCCTTCTCCTCCATTCTCCTCTCAGGATGTTGGGCACGCACGCACACGCGCCCAGCATGAGTTTAAGCCACCAGGTCCGGGACTTGAACTGCGATTGAATAAATGGGAGTCCAGCAACATAGCCACTATGCCAACTGCTGGTCCCTAGATAGTGTATTTTAATTCAACAAACTTTTTGGGTCAAAGGTGTTGACCATGTCCCCAACAGGGGCAACAGGAAGAATATAGGCACAGTTGCTGCCTGCAAAGAGCTTGCCTAATGACTTGAAAGCAGATTACAATAATATGATAACAATATAAGTTAGTGCCATGAAGAAGATACCAACAAAATGTCATAGCAGTTCTGGAAGAAAAATAGGAATAGCTTCATGAGAAGTATTCAAAATACAGAACCCTGAGAAGAAATAAAATTCAAATGTAATAGGAAAATAGTTTCATTCACAGAATTGTTGCATTTCTGTAATAGAATAACAGAAAAGTCTAGCATAAGAAAAAAACTTCAAATGACTGCCATTTACAAATCGTGATTGGTGAAAACAAAATTCTTAAACCTTTACTGGATCTGTAGAGAGATTTAGTGCTAGGAACTATGAAGGACTTAGAAAGAATCAAAACTCGGGGGTATAAGGAGTGACCAGGATTGCTTGTGTTATGAAAGTGTGCTATGAGGGACCAGCAGATGGCATAATGGTTCTGTTGCTGGACTCCCCCAGAGTCGACTATGGTTCAAATCCTGGACTAGGCAGCTTAAAACTCGAGCTGGGCGCATGTGTGTGCTTGCCCCAAATCCAGAGAGGAGAATGTAGGAGAAGGGATTGTGGTGTGACCATCCACCCAGGGAGTTATTTCTCACTTTCTGTCTGTCTCTCTTTCTCTGTCTTTCTGGTGAGTGCATGTGCCAAATAGCAAAAATCTCTTTGGAAAAAAAAAAAATGTGTGCTACAGTAATGAGAAAGGAAATTCCTGGGGATAGTGACAAGAAAGATGCTAGATATGAGCATTTGGCTGACTGAGTTGAGGTGCCTATCAAGACTGAGTTCTGCTGAGCTGTGTTCTGTGATATGCTTCAATAATAGCAGTGACACAGAGCTCATGTCGAAATTAGGTTAGGGACAACAAGAGAACCAGGAGTTGACTCTGTTCTAGGTGCAGGCTAAAGAAAACAAAAGTGGCCTGGCTGACAGACAGAACCTCCCACCCCCACCCCACCCACCCACCACACACACACAGCTCCAGATCTGATGGTGTTGGAGAGAATCCTACGAAGAGCAAGACCCTGAGTCATGCTGTAAGTGGTATCCTGCACGAGTCTCTTCATTAGTGTCTTGCAAGTGCTGATTTCCGGTTTGATGTGTCCTGTTCTTTGCCTCCTTTGACCCCCCTCAGGTATGCTCAGATGCTGTCACCCTGGGCCCAGGACCATTTGACCACATTGCTGTCCATTCATGCCCCCACTGGGCATGTAGCAGTGTGCAGTGTGGCCACTGGTTCTTATCCATTCAAACCAGGGGCTTCACCTCTGGGTCATGAGGAAGCAGAAAAGTCAGCTTATCTTCCATGTGCCTCTTCAGCGATTCTCTACGCATCTTTAAATGTGACCACTACCACTAGGGCCACTTCATAACTCTTTTTTTTTTTTTAAGAATTATTTATTTATTTCCATTTGTTATTGTTAGTTTTATTCTTTATTTGATGAGAGAGAGTGAGTGAGTGAGAGAGAGAGAAAGGGAAAAAGGGAAAGTGAGAAAGCAAGCTACCAGGTCTGGGACTTGAACCATGGTTGGCCATGTGGGAATCCAGTGCCCTTATCCACCACACCATCTGCTGGCCCCCACCACTTCCTAACTCTTAACAGGACCCAATTCTGACTTTACTTCCAATAGTTGTAAACAAAGAAGAGTCATTTTTTGCCACCAGCAACTCTCTTTTATCCCACTGTCAGCAACATTGGGCCTGTTTGCTAGAGTAGTTATCTCTAGCAGCTATCTCACTCTGCCCTGGAACAGCTGTGTGTAGATCTTCCCTTCAGGTTCCCTTCTCTACCTTACTTTACACATTGAATTCTCCTGTTATAGTCCCTTCTATAAAGAATCTACGTTATGTTTAGTAAGGACTCAATTGGGACGTGGTCTGAGTCTAGATCTGCTTGTTAATGCAGAGAGAAGAGCAAGTTCTGCAAGGTGGCAGAAGCCTTGGCTGTCACAGAGCATGTGTGACAGAGCTGAGAGCAAGGAGATGACCTGAGAGTGAGAAGGAAGAAAGACAAGAAGAGTGAGAAAAAAACTGAAACTCTGTAAAATTGGGGGAAATAATGCTAGAAAAGTGGACATGACAGCATTGCAGAGTGCTCAGTGGTGGGGTAGCGGGGATAGCCACAGGGACAGAGGAGTGTCCTCTGTCAAAGGGAAAACCAGGGAAAAAAACACTTGTAGAAGACAGATTGATCTTCTATGCTTTGGGGTTTGTGAAGTGGATGAGGTAACCAAAGTGAGGCATAGAAAGCAAAGTGACTGCTCCAGGCCTGCAGTACCCGGTGACAACCAGGATGAATACCTGAGTCCCTTCAGTGGTCTTCCAACCCTTTTCTGTGACAGTAGATAGGTAGCTACTAATGGCACAGAATTCCAGAGCTGTCGGAATTTCCATCAGTTTCAAGGTGCTTACATTTTATGCCCCTTAGTCTTCTCTGCCTTCGATGGCTCTGGAAGGATTGTGCACTGTTATCTATACTGGGGTTGATGTATCCTTGAAAATATCTTCCAGTTTCCTTTAGCCACTGAGAGATCATGATTTTACCCTGATCCCATCAACTTTCTTCCCCTCATTCCCCCTGCCTTTCTCTTTCTTTCTCCTTCTCCCTTTCTCTCTCTCTTTCTTTTTGGGGGGCCAGAGAGTGTGTGAACTTACCACAGAGAGAGAAAAAAAATAGAGGGAGAAAAAGCACCCCTAATGGGTACAGCTCATGCTGCAGTCCCCTTTCCTCCATGCCTTCAGCCCTTCAGGATTTTGAGGGTGTACACACGTTCATCTGGCATGCCTTTCAAGCCATGGGGGCTGAGATTCAAACTCCAGTCAGCAATCTGGGATCTGGCTCCCTTAACTACCAAACTATGAGGCTGGCCCCATCTGTGGTTCTTTGTACAGTTTGCTGTGTACAAAAACATGGCCTTTGATTGGTGGCCATGTTTTCATCATTTTCCCAAAGCTTATTAACAATTGGAGACTGATTGTTGAGGTGGCCTCTGGAGGACTTTTGCTCTCTATTCTTCCTTCCTTGTTATATCCCAATTTTATGTATGTGTATGTATGCATTTATGTATTTATTTTGCTAGAGGGAATGTGCACTTGCCAGAGAGAGACAGAGAACGAGAGGAGAAAACACCCTGCCATCGAGAATGGTTGCACTACAATCCCTTCTCCTCCATCTCTCCCATACTTCAACTAAGATTTTAGCATGCATTTTGGTTCTGCCAAGAGGATCCATTTGTATATAATTTGGACATTAAAGATCAAAACTCCCTTTAGGATTTTTGAGCACACACACACACACCTGGCATGTTTCTCAAACCACCACATCTAGGACTTGAATTGTGGGGTCCAGGTTAACTACCAAGCTTTGGTTTGGCCCATATCCCAATTTTAGAGATATTATTCTTCTAGAAGGTACAGGAAAGGCAACAGAATCTAAAATGAGTCAGTTTCACTCTTCACTGGCTACTCTGTTGCAAAAAGTGTGCACATATTTCTGAGTTTCAGTTTGGAATTGTTTATGGATTTTCTTTGCCTGACTTTTTTTCTCTCTAGCAATTCAGAGTTTGCTATGCAAAAAAAGAGACCTAGAGTTAGATTGAAACTAACCAATTATTACTTTACTTGGTTCATTTACTTTCTTTTTCATGTAGTTCAGACTTCACCTGTCTCCAAATACTTTAAGTGAGCATCTGAAAAATGATAATAGGTTAGTATTTTGTTATTATATATTTTTAGTAAGAGTGACATTCTAGTTGAGACTAAATATGTGCAGACCTGGAACACAGTTAAAATTGTTTATGAGTGGAAAATAGATGGAAATAAATAAAACAGACTTATAGCTTATGATTTGTTTGGTATCACTTAGCAACATCAATATTTTTGTCTACAAATAAAGATCTCCTGTTTGGTGCGGGTTGAAAATATTTGTATGCTTGTGTGCTTATGACCTTGTGTACATATTATCTAAAGCAGAAGGATCATTTTGGTTGTTGCTGGGTTTACAGTACTTAATTTGGGTGTCTAGACACTGGTTATAGTGACAGAAAATGTCTGAAGATGTGAGACAAGATTTTAAAGGACAGCATCCTTAAAATATGTCCACAAACCACCTCTTAACACAGAAATAAATTAAATTACAGAGTTTGAAAAATCCTAAATTGAAAGGATTTGTTTCTTCTAAAATAATTATTTGCATGATTTGAACATCAGTTGTTCCTCTTCAGAAGTTGAAACGTTATGTTCCCTGAGCTGTGCCAAGAACAGGGGGGTGTTTCTCATTAATAGCATGGAACTTAATTAATCTTTGGTTTTCTGATACCTTTATTATCTAGATCTTTACCACTTCAGACACACTGGCTAATCCCCGTTTCTACTGCTGATAAAAGCATCTGCCTTCATATAAAAATGATAGCTTTGGAGGTCAACTAGCTGGTGTGGTGGTTAAGGTGACTGGATCCACATGGCCAGCTGTGCAGTTTGACTCGATGGCTTAAAAAACATACTGGATGCTTGTGCATGTGTGCCCAAAATCTCAAGGGGAAAACAGAGAAGAAAGAAATACAGCATGGTTATCCTACCGGGGTGTGCTTTCTCACTCCCCACCCCATCTTTGGCAAGCACACACACTCTATACCAAAAATTTTTTTAAAAATTAGCTTTGGCTTACCACTGGTATGTTGTACTTTATGTTGTATGTGTGTTTCCCCCTCTGATGTTAATAAGCGAAGCAATCCAGACTAGTCTCATGAGTATAGGCTGTGACTGGAGTGGGGGAGGGGAGGGGGAACAAGTGTAAATTTAGCAGAACTGTTCCTTTTGTAAGGTGTAACTGATATTTGTTCACTGAAGTTGTCATTTGTGTAGCAAATTTGTGAGTAAGCCTCCTCATCTTAAGCTCTCTTCATGTAGGTGTCTCTGTTGAGCCCATTTTTCACTCTCAGTGTGTTTTATTTCTTCTAACTATTCCAGTGACATAGCTGGAATTTAATCCCATGTGTTTGCTTTGCACTTGACTAGATAATATAGCGACCTTATTTTTTCTCTGCTTTCTGATGCTTGGCACACAGTAGGCACTCTGTAAATGGCTGTTCAACCAATAGATAAATGAACACTTCATAGGCATTGCAAGCATTGCAAATGTTTTGCATTCTTCCTGTTTGCCCAAGGTCAAGTATTTGGACCAAAACCACATTTTCCATATTAAAATATAAATTATGGCCACAGTTCGAAATTGACCCACAGTGTGTGTGTCTGTGTGTGTGTTTATATATATATATAGAGAGAGTGTGTGTGTGTGTGTGTGTATATATATATATATATATATATACACATATAAGTATATAACATGTTTTATATATATACATATATACATATATATAAACACACATATATATAAACTATATAGTGTGTGTGTATATATATATAAACAAACACACACACATACTCATACATACACACATCAGCATTTAACTGACTAGCTGTTTTTAATGTGTTTTTTTAAGTCAAGGAAGACCTTATATATGACATATAATACTTACATATTTTTGTGTACTATTTTCAGCATTTTAATTTAAAATATGACTTTAAACACAGCCTTTTCTATTACTATTTCACCTGTATGTGACAAATTCTAATATTGGTAGAATGTGTAGATGAATCTACATATAAATACCTTGACATTAATGACTCAGGGTACAAGGACAGTCACAAATAGATATTTTTAATATTTTGCTACAATATTATTTCCTTTAGGGAAAACTAATGTTCAGGAACATCATATCAGAATTTAAATTTTAATAACTTCAACCATTAAAATTTTGTTTATGATAGAGAGAATATGTGCACACAAGAGACAGAGAGAGAAAGAGAGAAAAGCACCCTTGACAGGATCTTATCATAATACAGTCCCTGTTCCCTACCTCTCCATCCCCTAAGGTTCTTGGGCCTCCAAACACATGCTGGCATGTTTTCAAGCAGACCAGAGATCCAAGCCCACAGTTGGCTTCCAATCTTACAGGGCACGTGCATAACTGCTGCTCCATAGAGACTGGGCCTAAGAATAATGTGGTAACTTCCACTTGTGCACATTTTCAAATGGCAATCAGTAATTTATATAGATACTCCACACTCAACGAGAAGAAATGTAACTCCTCAGTCCTTAGGTATGGACTGTGCATAGTAACTTCCTTCCAAATATGTGAAAAAAAGGGAAAAGAGTAACTTTATAGTAGAGATACCCGATAAACACTACTACCGCAAGGTGATCAAGGTCAGCATTAACATGATGAGTTATGTTGATAGATCCATGTAAGTTTTGTTGATAAAATGTGATAGACGTGTACTTTATTTACCTTTGTGATCTTTCTTTCCCAGACCCTTAGACTAAAGTTATCTTTGGTCTAATCATGAGAAAAATCAGACAAATTCCAATCTAGGGGAATTCTGAAAAATACTTGTTCATTATTTCTTAAAACTGTCAAGATCATCAAAAATAAGGAAAGTCTGAGAACCATAGCCAGGAAGAACCTAAAGAGACATGATGACTAAGTATAATGAGATACCCTGGATGGGATCCTGGAACAGAAGAGAACAACACTATGTGAAAACTAAGGAAATAGAAATAAAATATGGGCTTTAATTTATTATTTTTTAAAAGGTAATCATCAAGAGGAAAGAATTACATAACAGAGAAATCATATTACTTCAATACAACCTTTCTGCATTAGTTTGGGCTACAAAATTTTAAGTATGATTACAAGAAAGAAGTGAAATTAGTTCAAGATTAGCTACTTCTTCCTTCCCCTTTGTCATTTCTTTCTGTTTTTTAAAACTATTTAATAGTTTAATTCTTTTTTTATTTTTATTATTTTTTTAATTTTTAAAATTTTTTTCATTTCATTTTCTTCCATACATTCAATCACATTATTATTTGTCTTACAAAGTGGATATTTCAACAGGTAAACATTACTCCCTAGTACAGTTGATAAAACTACAAAATATCTTCAACAGATAATACCACACTTATTTGTGCCATTAATGCTTTGCCTTCCTGTCCCTCCCCCAAATGTCCTTCTTCAGACCCTCCTCTTTCACACACACTATATCTGGTATTTACATCTATATACTATGTTTCTATATCCTCTAGTCAATTAGTTTCAGTCATAGAGTGCGGACACTCAGTATATATTAAGTGGGGACATACAGTACCTCTCCTTCATAGCCTGACTTGCTTCACTCAACAATAAGTCATCCATATTCATCCACTTCCTTTCAAAAGCCAGGGTTTTGTTGTTTTTTTTTTTTTTTATGGCTGAATAGTATTCCATTGAGTATATGTGCCAGAGTTTTTCTATCCATTCATCTGTTCGTAGGCATTTGGGTTGTTTCCATGACTTAGCAATTGTAAATAGTGCCGCAATAAACATCGATGTGCAAGCACTTTTCCAATTAAGTATTCTTCTGTCCTTTGGGTAGGTACCAAGGAGTGGGATTGCTGGATCATATGGTAGTTCTATTTGTAGATTTTTGAGGAATCTCCAAATTGTTCTCCACAGTGGTTGAACCAATT
>NW_006203430.1:8151675-8169244 GCF_000334495.1 Tupaia belangeri chinensis
TTTCGCTATAGGGCACATGCGCTCACCAGACAGACAGAGACAGAGAGATAGAAAGCGAGAAATCACCCTCCAGGGGGGATGGCCTCACCGCAATCCCTTCTCCTCCATTCTCCTCTTGGGATCTTGGGCACGCACGCACACGCGTCCAGCATGAGTTTAAGCCACCGGGTCCAGGACTTGAACCGTGGTCGACTACATGGGAGTCCAGCAACATAGCCATTACACTAACCGCCGGTCCCATTACTGTGTCTTTTGCCATGCAGAAATTTCTTAATCTGATGTAATCTCACTTGTCTATTTGGGGGATTATTGACTGTGTATTGGGAGTCTTATTTAAGAAGTCTCTCCCTACCCCAGTGTCTCCCAGAGTTTCCCTGGTGTTTTCCAGGAGCAGTTTTACAGTTTGGGGGTCTTAGATTTAGATCTTTGATCCACCTTGACTTGATTTTTGTCAGAGACATATCTTAACATTTACCTACCTATGGAATTCAATATTAGATAAATTGTTGGTTTTCAGATTACCATTTTCATTTGAAATGGACTAGAAGACAGCAAACTATGAGTATCTAGATTTTGTTGTGTAGCTCTATAAGGTATATCGTAATTGTTATCGTAGGGTGCAAAAAAAAAAATACAGATCAGTTGATTTTTTACTTTAAAAAGTACATGGTCTGTCCTATCAGACATGTCAGTAGGTCTTAAAGAAACACACAGTAATTAGACAAAGACACAGTATTATAGAGTCAAAAAATTTATAGAATATATATTTGAATTATTTTATAGGTGGGGAAAATAGAACTTGTTTTATTACTTAGAACTTGTTTGGGAGTTGTATTATTTTCTAAGAAGGTGAGAAAGTAATTGATTTTTGTTTTAAAAGTAATTTTTTGTGGTGAATTAGTCTTCTATCCTTTTTTAATAGCTTTATTAATGCTTTTCTTACAGCTAATTATTATAGAGAGAATGTGAGTCTATGTTAAGCATTAAACTTATTATTCATTTAACATGAGGCAAATGAAAGTTTTGGAATACATTGCTGCCTTAACTAGTCAAGAGTCACTGTGATATGTAATTTGCATACTTATAAATTGGATAAATTTTCTTTAGCATTGAGTGTGCTATTTTCTAGAATTCATAATGTCTGGAAACTTGATTTAAATGCAATCTATTTATTAGTTTTAATTTCTGAGACTATCGCTCTGATGTTTCCAGAAATCAGGGAACATTTAATGTATATAACTAACTTTCTTGTCATTTCTACATGTTATTAGGAGCCCACAGGGCCTCACTAGAATGAGTACTTTTATTTGAGAAAGGGTAAGTATTAACTCTGCTTTCAAGAGCCTTACAATATGATGAGGACCCATGATTACTCACAACATATATGTCTCTTTAATCATGTGAAATTCATAGATGAGAGTTATGGTGGATACTTTGGAAGAGTAAGGCATTATTCATGGCTCTGCCTGAGTCCAGAGACTCATCTTTATATTAAACAACAACAACAACAAACAAACAAACAGTGAACTCAGATTAAATAACTACATAGACAAAGGAGAGAGAAATAACTCCTGCTTAGAGAACAAGGAAAGTTCAAGGTACAGGTGGCATTTAGGCCCTATCTTTTAAGTATAAACAGGTTTCCAAAGATAGGGGATGCATTTGAGGAAAAGGGAATTTCAGTCAGCAAACAATTGTATGACAATGGGAGATGCTGGGATATATTTGGAAAATTTTATTTTCAGAGGGTAATTGTTGCTGATTGCCTCCTAGTCTTATGCATCATATCAAGGGTACATACTATCAATATGATTTATGACTATTGTTGTCTTTGATCACCTGATTAAGGTAGTGTTTGTCAGGTGTTTTCATAGCAAGATTACTCTTTCTCCTTTATCTAAAGGTAACCATCCTTTAAAGGATGATTAATACTTTAAAGAGTGATTAATAGATATTGTCAGTGTATTACAATAAAAACCCAGCGTGGATGTTTCAGACTTCTCATTAGGCTTAAGAAGATATTAAGAACATACTAGACTTTGTCTATAGTTTGAAAAAAATCATAATCCAAACTTGACCTTAAAAACTAGTACCTGAAAGTGGTTTCCTTTAGACAAAGGAAAAAAAATTATTTACTTTATACATTTAGCTTGTAAAGTGAATCTAACCAAAATGAAATACACTTCAGACCAGTCCAGTTGAGGATACTATACACATTATCATCAACATGTAATAAACCACTACCCACAAATGTCTTGCCTCTCTATTTTTCTCCCTATTTTCCTTCCCTACATTCTTGCCCTTTCCCAGCCTCCTTCCACACAGTCCCCAGTGTCCATAACTATTTTCAATGCTTTTATGTCTTCTAATCTTTCAGTCTCTACCCTAGAGTGTGGACAGTTGGTATATGTTGAGTGAAGACATATAATGTCTCTCTTTCATAGCCTGACTTCTTCACTCGGCAATAAAACTTCCATATTTTTCCACTTTCTATCAAATGCTAGGATCTTGTTTTTTATGACTGAATAACATTCCATAGGATATATGTGCCTCCCTTTTTCAATCCATTCATCTCTTCGTGGACATTTGGGTTGGTTCCATGTCTTAGCAATTGTGAATAATGCCGCAATAAACGTAGATGTACAAACACTTTTGCAACTGAGCATTCTCCTGTCCTGTGGATAGATACCCAGGAGTGGAATTGATGGATCATATTGTAGTTCTATTTGTAGATCTTTGAGGAACCTCTATATTGTTTTCCACAGTGGCTGGACCAGTTTACATACCCACCAACAGTGTAGGAGAGTTCTCCTCTCACAACAGCCCTGCCAACACTTACCATTTTTTGTATTTTTAATCTTCACCATTCTGACAGGGGTTAGGTGGTATCTCATTGTGGTTTTAATCTATATTTCCCTTATGATGAGGGATGTTGAGCATTTTTTCATGTGCTTTTTGGCTGTTCATATATCTTCCTTGGAGAGGTTTTTTTGTTTTTTGTTTTTGTTTTTGTTTTTGTTTTCAGTTCAATGTCCCCATCTTTTAATTGGATTAATCATTTCTTTCAGGTAAGCTGCATGAATCCCCTGTGTATTCTGGTTATCAGTCCCTTGTCTGAGGCATAGTTTACAAAAATATTCTCCCATTCTGAGGGTTGTCGATTCACACTAATTACTATGTCCTTTGCTATGCAGAAGCCTCTTAATCTGATGTAATCCCACTTGTCTATTTTGGGGATTATTGCCTGTGTTTTGCGGGTCTTATTTAAGAAATCTTTGCCTATCCCAACGTCTCCCAGAGTTTCCCCAGTGTTTTCCAACAGTAGTTTTATAGTCTGAAGTCTTAGGTTTAGATCTTTGATTCATTTTGAGTTGATTTTTGTTAATGGTCAAAGATGGGATCCAGTTTCATCTTTCTGCAGGTGGGTACCCAGTTTTTCCAGCACTATTTTCTAAAGAGGTTTTTCTTTTCCCATTGGATTTACTGGTGTCCTTTGTCAAAAATCAGCTGGCTGTATGTTTTGGGGTTTATTTCTGGGGGTCTCTAGTCTGTTCCATTGGTCCACCTGTCTTTTTTTATTTTTTTTTTTTGCCAATACCATACTGTTTTGATTATCACAGCTTTATAATATATTTTAGGGTCAGGGAGTGAGATGGCTACCACTCCACACTTCTTGCGCAGGATTGCTTTGGCAATTCGGATTTTTTTATGATTCCAAACAAATTCTATGATTGTCTTTAGGCAAAGCTTTTTATAGGGAGACCAAAAATTATTAAGAAATGAGTTAAGTAATAGGAAACATTTAGCACCTGGCATGTAATAATCGCTATAAGTGTTAGCTATTATTATCATCATCATTATCATCTTCAACTTCTTTTTTTAATCATTATTACTTGCATATCAGCACCTAGATGTCAGGTTCCATTAGGTCCAAAATTTTGATGGTCAGGCTCATTATTTTCTTGAATTTTAGTTAGAAAAATACATTTAAACAGGAATTAAATCTAACCATATTTTTCAAGGTACAAGGAGATTTCACATATTGAAATATAATGAATGGTTTTACAAACTTTGATTGGCACTTTAAAAAGTGTTGGAGTAGGGCGTTCTGAGAAACTGCCTATTGATTGCACTGTTGTCAGTTCCTAAGCAACCATTGCCAAATTTATCTTCATGTCACACAACTCGTGTGTTTTTCCAAGCTGGTTGAAATTCTTACCCTTGTGCAAAAATAGACCAGAGTGAATATTCAGTAGAACTATACCACAAGAATGGGCTGAATTCGTACATAGTTTCCAGTAGGTGTCACTCTGGCAGAAGAAAACAAGAGACAGTATGTTCTGAAAAGCAGGAAGAGATCCCTCAGATACCCACCCAGGCCATAAATGAGGCATATAGAGGCCTTTATTGCCTGCTTTACCTCTTCCATTCTCACCTGGCTTCTCTGACCAGCAGGGACAGATTGTCAAGGTGGAGATAATCACTCTTGGAAGACGTTTTACACTCCACCGTGGGCCACAGACATCCCACCTTACTCGTAGAGCATTAAAGCAGTAATAAAAAGAAAAGCTCTGTGTATGCAGACAAAACCTGAATAAATAGCAGCTCTTGCTAGGATATGGGTTGCAAGCTTTTATATCTAGTAGAGTAAGTATATATATGTATGGTTCAGTATTACCGCTTATTGGCTAGTTGAAAGATTCCCACAGGGACTTCATGTTTCTGGGTAATCTTACATGTAAGTTATTACTATTTGCTTTGATATGCAAAATAATGTTTATATTAATTAAATACATTATAACTGAAAAAATAAAATAATCTCATACATAATTTTTTCAGAGAGTACTTACAATATTGTTAGTTTCTATTACAAGTAAAGAGTAATAAACATGACAGCATAGGTGCCAAGTGGCAACACAGGAGTAAAATGTGATGTTCTGTGAGGCAATCCACTTGGGAAGGTACCTGGTTCCAGTCCAGAGACCTCCCTGAGTATAGTGTGAAGAACACGTGTGCCAGGTATCTGGTGATGGCTAAGGCTGGGGGGTAGATTACAGTGCTGAGACCCCATTGGAGGTACTGTATCTCTGTCTCTGTCTGCTTCTCTCTCTCTCTTGCTTGTGTAATAAATTAATAAGTAACTTTAAAACAAACAAGCAAACAAAACACATTACAGTCTAACCTCTAATTCTCCCATGGAGTAAATCCTCTCACCCCACCCTGCTCCAGGAGAGTCGTCAGTGGGCCAGGGTGGGCAATCACAGGATTATGAAACACATCAACTACTCAGTTAATACTTTTCTTCCTAGCAACGTCATGCCGATTTTCAGAAACCTAACTGCTGTGATTATCACCAAGTGTGTCACTGCTATCATACCTACAGTAGCACCTACTATCTGTAAGACCAACTTAAAATTACATTTTAGATAACAGTAATTAATGAGTCTAGACTGATAATCACTGATCTTTAGTGGCCAGAAAGATATTACTGTCTCTTTAAGGAAAATACTATCATATTTTCTCAATAAATATTTGTTGAGTAATTAATAACAAAAGAGTAGATGATTAGAACAACGTCTGCATGACTGCTTCGTCATAGGGGTCTCTGAAGTGTCACTAGCTGCCTCTGTGACTCTTATCATTTAGAAACAGATACATAAATAAATAAAATAAATGGCAGAGACCTGGAAAATGGCATCTACCGTGCATGAAAAATGTCTAGATAATTAAGCCAAGTTATTTTTATAATTTAAAAATTATATATAAAACCTAATTCACTAAAAAGGTCAATAGAATTATTAGTCTCTATTTGTCTAGAAGTGAAACCTCTAATATTAGATCATTGGGGCAAGTCATGATGTATTTTTCTATGCAAAAATGTATCGTGACTTTTCCCAACAGGCCAATATTTATGTATGCATATGTACACACGCATACACACTCACACTTAGGTTTATATATGTATTTATGTTTATGCATGTATGTAGGCATGTGTATATATACATAAACTTATTTATTATTTTCTGAAAGTCTGGAGACCAAGATTACACTGATTGAGAGTCAGAAAACTGGGTTTAGGTAGTAGCTCTGCAAACAACTTTTCCATTGACCTTGGCAACATTTCTCCCCTTCTCCTGGCCTCAGCTTCCCCATAGCAGAAGTTGGCTAGAGACCAAAGACTGCACAGTTTGCAAGATCTCTGCATGAGTCCAGGCAATGCCTTTACCACCCTCCAACCAGAAGGTTCATTCTTCCATCTGAAAGGTCCAGTCTGCCATTTCATACTCTTATCAATTTGAGTATTACATCTAAAAACAAGGAATCTCTAGTCCAGGCTCTTTGGTCTGATGGTTTTCAAGTATGCTAGGTACTTTTTAGTCTTTAGGTTAACTGTTAGCAGAAAAAAATAGAATTACCAAGTTCCTATTCTGCTTTTTTCTTTCCAAATTTATGTTGTTAAAAACAAATAGAGAGACCCAGAAAATTTTCTTTTCCCAAAGAATCGAAGCCCTCAGTAGGTGAAATGATTACAAGAGTGTCCCTCTGCTTTGGAATCTATTGGCTTGAGCCTGCTATAGCCCCAAAATAATACAGGTGAGATTGCTCAAGGGAAGGTATGTGACAAAACAAATCACCAGGAGTCTGGCTGGCTGCAGACTTCTTGTCCATGGCTTTTGAGTAAATGTTTGAAAGTGATATGTGTCTTGGCACAATACTAGAACCCAAAGGAATTCTGGGTTCTTACTACTAGGACTATGATTCATGCTTTAGGCTGGTCCTTAAAGAGATCTGTATCTTAAGTGTCAGAGTCTCCATGCCAATGAAAAAGGGGATTGATGTCTCTTCCAGAGGGCCTAGTAGACTTACATTTCAGATGACCCAGGAGCATTCTTAGTGACTGACTTAAAAACTTTTATATCGCTGAAGTGGCAAATTGAAGACAAGTATCTTTCTCCTCATCCATGATTTTTTTGGAGAGGTTCTTGTTATAGGGTGTGTGCGCTTGCCAGAAAGACAGAGAGACACAGAGAGATAGAAAGTGAGAAATCACCCCCCCAAGAGGGGATGGCCACGTTGCAATCCCTTCTCCTCCATTCTCCTCTCGGGATCTCGGGCACGCACGCACAGCGCCCGGCATGAGTTTAAGCCACCGGGTCCAGGACTTGAACCACAGTTGGCTACATGGGAGTTCAGCGACATAGCCATTACACTAACTGCTGGTCCCTCATCCATGATTTTTGAATTTAATCTTTTCCCACAAGTCCAGAAATCAGATAGTGTATCTTCTTAGTTACCTATGAAAGGATCTTGGTGAGTTCTAATTTTCTCTTTCCACCTCAATCTTTTATGTTAAGAATAATTTTTTAAAGATGACTCCAATTTCTGTTTTATATTCAGGTATTCAAGAAGCTGTTGCTCTTGTTATGGTTGATAAGAACGTAGGAAATAAACTATAGAGTTGTGGCTGAATTTACCCAGGGAAGATTCTGCATGTGAATTATGAGCTAATTGGTGCCCATAACTATGTCTTTCTCAACAAAAACAATTTTTTATTCTGTGTGAAATAAAGGAAAATAATGAGCCTAGTCCTGGGTTTTCTACATATAATCTCTGTGGTCTTAGAAAAGTCTTCTGAGGTCTCTGATTCTCAGTTTGTTTGTTTTTTTTTTACAAATGACTTTAATATATAATTTTTTTATTGCCAGAGAGTATAAGCATGTATACCAGAGAGAAAGAGAAAGACATACTGTGATCCCTTTTCCCTCCATTTCTTCATCCCCTCAGAATTTTGGGCACCCATGCACATGCACTTGGTGTGTTTTTCAAGCCATTAGGGATCAGATTCAAACCATGATCACTCATGTAGGATCCAACTCCCAATGCATAGTGCTTATCTGCTGTATTGTGGGACCAGATCTAAAATGGCTTATGACTATATCACGTGGCCTTAAGGGTGTATAAAACTTCCCAATTTCCAGATCTCACTGTCTCAGGGAACATCTCAAGAGATATTAGGGATATTAGATATTAGGGACCCCCACACTGTAGCTTTTCTTTCTATGTTTGAAAACTTGAAAGATTTTAAGATTTCTACCTGAAATGAACAGATAAAATTGTTTCGGAGGGCAAGATGTATGTAATTGGATTTGGGGGGGTTTTCTTTGATCCATTTTCAAAATGGAATTCCTTTAACGTATTTTATCATCCTTTATCCTTCTCCAGGATGTCATTCAGTTATTTTCCTCAGGTCATCGAATTTAGACTTTTGAAAATTTGTCAATAAGAAATAGATGCACTTCCTGCAACTCTTTAAGATCATACACTTGTAATGAAATTTTTGAGCATCATTTTTATATTAGAGTAAATGAGATAATTAAGAGATGTTTCAAGAAAGAGGAGTTATGAGAAAATAAATGCTTTCTGCTATGTGATTAAACACTGCAGCTGAGACACTTGATGAGCAGTCATTTGTTGAAAGTATACTTCATCATTATGAGTGGTATCCTGATTATAGTTCAAGAACCATGTTCAGAGAAAGCAAGAATGTGATGGCAACCATTTATAAACATATACCCAGAAACTTACCTTTATTTGATTTACATCCTATATCAAATAAAGGGAAGGGTATAAACCAATATCTCTTAGACATGGAGGTACTGAGCATTACAATATACAATTATTTACTCTAGTGACAACAGCATGAAAAGGACTTACTATGTATCCGAAATCAATTTTAGAAAAGCTCAACCTAGAAGTTTTTTTTCATTATCAAATCCTCTAGTAATTATAAACAGTCACTTTTTGTTTACATTAGAGAAAACCTAAATGAAAAACTAACTATATTCAACAATGAAAAAGCAAAAAAAGAATAGAATATCTAAATATCCAATAAGCATTAGATAATTCCTTAATTTTAGCTAACTACCTGGTACCTCCAGATTGTAGAGTAAGTGAAAAATTTATAGTCAAGTAGATTCAGGCCCAACTCTTAACACTTTTCATTCTACTAATGTTAAGAAAGCTATGGCTAAGATAACAGGGAAAATTAGGAGTAGTAGGTTAATTAGGAACATCATGTTAAGGAGAGGAATTGAACCTTTGATTGTAAAATCTTAAGTTTTAGGCAGTTATCGGGCTCTGCCACCTTAACAATGGCTTGGTCATTTTTTAACTGTTTATTGGATTGTCAGGAAAAGTCACAATGCATTTTTGCATAGAAAAAAATACATCATGACTTTTCCGACAACCCAATACTTAGGCAAATTGTTTAATATCTCCAAGTTTCCATTCCCTGACTTGTGAAAAGATAATCATATCGCTTTATAGGCAGATCCAGTTTGTTGAGAGGATAAATAACCAAATCCTGCATTTCGTGGAAGCATCATCTTGGAAATCACCAACCTTGACCCAGACACCCTGATTGGCCACTTTGAGACTGTAACTCTCAGCCAGCTCTTCTGACCTACATCAGTTAAATCTCATCTTGCTTCAATTCTCTATCCCTGTAACTATTAATAGATTCTTTAACTTTCAAACTTGTTATCAATGAATTTCTTAAAATTTTTTGTCTTAAAATATTTAACTGACAAATAATGATCATGTATATTCAAGTATTCAATGTGACATTGTAATCATCACCACAATCATATTAGTGAACACATCGAAAACCATCCACGCTATACATTAGCTCTCTAGAATTTAATTATCTCATAACTGAAAGTTTTAACTCTTTGACAACCATTTTCCCATTTCTCTCAATCCTCTAGCCTCTGATAAACACCATTCTATTCTCCACTTTTATGAGTTTGATTTTCTATATTCCACAAATAAGTAAAAAAAAAAAAATTCAGTAAAGGCTGTTGATAACATGTTGATGAACACAGGAGACATATGAGTTCTGAGTTGGCGCCTGCCCTCCTCCCATCCCAGGAATCTCTGTGCTTCCCAGGCTGTGCCCTCATATGTGATCTGAAGTAGGGAAGTGGCATTCTAACTTTTGGAAACATTCAGCTGCCAAGTTTCCTCTGCTGCAGGCTTAAAATAGATCAGACTGAGAAAGGAAGGTAGAGTTTGAACCAACTGTTACCCTCTATATCAAGACTGTTTTTGCTTGATCTAGTGTAACTAGTTGAGTTCTTTGTTAGAAGAGGAAAGAAACTTAACCCCCTATTTTCCATTTCTGACTATTTGGGGACAGACCTGATGATTTACTATGGATTCAGCTGAAGGTTGACTATTTCTTGTCACTCTGTTATTTTTAGTAAAACATGTATTTATCTTTGAGGATGACAGACATCTTTGTTTTGGGGATAACTAATGAATTTTGAGAGAATATGAGCATTCTCACAATACCCCGTTAATCTTTTTTTTTAATTCATTATAGTGTGTACATGTGCATAAGAGAAAGAGAAAGAAAGAGAGAGAAGCACCTTCAATAGAGTCTTGTCACACTGTGATCCCCTCTCCCCCACCCTCTAGCTTCAGAGAGTCCTGGGCATGTGTGCACACCCCAAGCTTGTTTTCAGGCCAGCTCAGTAATCCAAACCTACAGTTGGCCATGTGGCTTCCAGCTCTGCAGTTCAATTTGCTAATGATTGTGGCACTTGGCTGGGACACACCCATTTAATCTTTATTTTATTTATTTATTTATTTTGAGAGGTTTTTGCTATAGGATGCGTGCACTCACCAGAAAGCCAGAGAGAGACAGATAGATCAAAAGCAAAAAATCACCCCCCTGGGGGGATGGTCATGCCGCACTCCCTTCTCCTCCATTCTCCTCTCAGCATCTTGGGCATGCACGCACATGTGCCAGGCATGAGTTTAAGCCACCGGGTCTAGGACTCAAACCACAATCAGCTACATGGGAGTCCAGCAACATAGCCATTACACCAACTGCTGGTCCCGTACACACAATTAATCTTTAAAGCAAAATTCACAGAGCCTTTTCTGAGTCTGACAGTTAGTTTAAATCTTACATGTTGAGTTTACTGTTTGCTCTAGTTTAATTTAATCTAGTTGTATTTTAGATAGAGGTAGAATAACAGAGATACTTTCCAGGCACCCCAGATAAAAATCTTTCCTGACATACCTGTGGATACTGGTAGGAAGTGATGAAGTTCTGGATGGTTGGACCATAGGTCAACTTAGAGTGAATATTGAGTTCTGACTCTGCAAATCTGTTCATATAAAAATGATTTTTTAGGTATAATGGCACAAAGAAGGATGTGAAAGAAAAGGATAGGCCCTTCTTTGGGTAAGGCAAATCTATAGCATAGAATGGACATTATCTGTGGTTTTTTTGATATTATTCCTTTTAACTCAAAAGTGAAATGTAGGGCACATAGCTTCCTTACAGAATGCCTTGATGATCATGGCATTGGTATGTCAACAGGGGTAGATATTCTCAGCTACTAGTGCTCACAGACAGCAGGATTTATAGTTCTCATACTTCAATAAAAACTTAAGTGCTTATCAAATGCCTGGTCCCATCGGAGATACAAAAACCACAAGACTGATCCCAATTCTCAAGGATCTTTAAAATAGATGGCCTTTAAAGACCCCCCAATGATTCTCTGAGATATGCTACAACCCCCATAGTTAGGTCATAACTGGGTCATTTTTAAAACTGCCAGATTTCTTCCATTTTTATGCTTTTTGCTGATAACTACAGAAATTTCATTTTCTAGTTTTTCCCCTAAATGTAGTAGATTAGAGAATAACTACTATTCAAATAGCCTCAACAGAAGCAATCATACGTTATCATGTTTGAAAAACAATCTTTGGCAATTTTCCCTACCTGTGTATCAACCAAGACCAGCATCTACGCTGTCCACGTTCGCCAAGTGACCCATCTTTGTGAGTTAGGTTTGCTATCGTTTCCTTCTGATAAGACCTGTGTGTATAATGCTCTGAGAACTTTTCCATTATCTGCTCTCCTTGAGTTTTATGCTCTCAAGAATGCGAACAGTTTATTTATGAGTTCTCATTTTATTTATAGAAAAGAAATAAGTCTATGTGGGGATTAAGTCAGTGTTTAGCCACAGCAGGTAAGAGATGCCGAGACCCTCCATTGACCTTTCTTCCTCTACTCTTGCTATCTCTTCCCTCACCTCATCGTCTCCCCTTTCCTCCTGATTTAGCAGTTAGTCTGGAAACCATTTTTCTTTCATTACAGTGGCAGCCCTCCAGCCTTCCCTTCCTAATTTCCGTATGGTTTGTAGGGGTCATTAAAGTCCAGGTATGTGTTATTGTTTAGTCTTGCACAACTTAAGTTTGAATCACTTGCCTTCTCTAAAGACTCTTTGCTTTGTAGTCTTCTGCCAGTGCTGCCTGCCTCATCTCCCTCCCCACCCCCACCCCCCAAAAATGGCACATTAACAGCTAGGTTCAGCTAGTGGGGATTTATAATGAAAGTTGTTCCATGCATGTCAGTTGTGTTTGCATTACTGTTTTGGAACAGAGTATTTATTTCACCTGGTTTGTCCTTGTATGGAAAGTAAAGGTAATTAAATCTCCTGTTATCATTACTTGAACTCAAAGCAGCAATATAAAGCAAAGCCATGCTGCCAAAGAAATAGATTTTCCATAATTTTATTGTAACTTTCCATAAAACAAAGTGTCCCCAGCTAGTTATATCTCAGAAGATTTTGTAAAATAATAATGATTGTCTTTTAGGTCTACCAGTTGTCTGTCATAGAAGGGTAGGCAAAGGAAATCCAGGACTGGAACTAAAGCCATGGCTGAAGAGAGTATTTTCCATGATCCCAGACAACCGCTCTATTGGGCCTTTGTACTGTGAAGGGCTTGAGCAGCATAAGGGAATGGGAACAGAGCTGTCTCCAATGCCAGGCTGGGTCAGGGCCCAGCAGTGCTGATCTGAGAGCAATGTGGGCAGCCCTCCAGGTTGTAGGACAAAGGAGACTGTAGATCCTTAGCCACACAGCCAGGGGCTGCCATCCACTGGTGACGGAAAATAACAGCCACTTATAGTAGCAGGGTTGTGACATTGGCATGAGCCACCCTCACAGCTGGATTGTGCTGGCACCCAGGCTTGGGCCTGTGTAGGGAGCCAGCCCAGCTGTATGAAATACTCATTCTTTTCTCCTTTCACACACACTCTCATCAACAAGCAAATAAAAGGGTTGATATTATAGTTCATGCACTGAGCAGAAACTTTCTCAGCTGAGGGAAAGGAATGGTTATATTCATCTGTAGAGTTCTGTACCTACACCTTATTTTTATGTGAGGAGGGGAAAAATTAATATTTTTATTTTTATAGCCTCTAGGACAGAGCTCCTCTTTATTTATGGGGCCACACATTCAGAATGCATCCTTAAAGAGTTCATATTTATATTAGAGAGAAAAATTCCTTCAGTGTTGATTAAATGTGGCTCTGAGGAATAGGATGGTGCTTTATTCAGTGTTTAAAACAGGCCTAATGGTCCAGCCTGAGTGTGGAGTCAGTAGTGTATTGAGCATCAGTGCTGGAAGCCGCAATGCTGACCATGATGTAGCTCCCTAGATTAACCTGAAGATGTGCTGGCATGCACATGTGTGCACAAGATCCTGTGGAACTGGAGGGCTGGGGAAAGGGGTCATGGTGTAATGAGATCCTGTCCAGAGTGCTTATCTCTCTCCCTTCCTCCCTTTCACTCTCTCTCTTGCATGCACACATATGCAGACATGCACACACATGCTATCGTGAAGAAAATACATAAATTTAAAACAATAAAGCAGTCTTGAAGACAGCAGGCAACATGATGGTTAAGGCACTAGACTCCCACGATGGCCAACTATGGTTCAAGTCCCAGACCTGGAAGCTTGAAAAATCAATGCCAGTGTATGTCAGTGCAGGCCAAAAATCCCAGGAAGAGAATGGAGGAGAAGGAATTGTGACTTGGCCATCCCCCTAGAGGGTGATTTTTCGCTTCCCCTCTCACTGTCTCACTCTGTCTCTCCAGCAAACGCATGTGCCCTATGGCAAAAAACTAAAAAAAAAATAAAATAAAATAAAAAAAGGCAATCTTTTTTTTTTTCTTTTGGAAGAAGTTTTTGCTGTAGGGCACATGCACTTGCGAGAAAGAGAGAGACAGAAAGCGAGAAATCACCCCCCCCAGGGGGGATGGCCACGCCACAATCCCTTCTCCATTCTCTTCTCGGGATCTTGGGCATGCACATACACGCACCCAGTGTGAGTTTAAGCCACTGGGTCCAGGACTCGAACCATGAGACTCCAGCAACATAGCCATTACACCAACTGCTGCTCCCCCAAAAAAGGCAATCTTGAGATGTTGTTTTCCAACACATCTGTTATCATTTCATTCATTAGATTATTTGAAATTTTATTTGGAACCCGCATTGGCTCAATATGAAGATAGCGAAATGCACCTTTACATTGCATGCCCCTGCAGAAAGGGGCCGATGTCTAAGTCAAATCCATTTGGTGGGAGTTGATGACAAGGGTGTCAGGCCAAGACCTCCAATTACTGTAGAAGAGATAATATGGGAAAGGGAATTGAGCCAGGTGAGTATAATTTTCCATGGAGCTTCCCTTTTCTGTCTCCTTATCTATTCTTGAAGTCTAGGGGAACTTCATTCATGGAAAAATTGAACTGAAGTCTGAGCTTATTTTTGGTACATAAATATATTTTTAAATCCATACATAGTTTTTTCATAATACACATTTTCTGTGATCTTTAGGGAGACTCCCTCGTATATACTTGAAGGAAAAACCAACACTCACCTGCTGCTCAGCATAATAGGCTTAATTTTCTTCTATTTTCCATATACTAAATAGTGTACTTTTCATGTTTATCACATATTAAATGACTGCATGTTTGTCTTGACCCATTAAAGATAACTAATGTAATATTATACTGTGGTATTTTTTACTTTAATACTATTCTTTACACATGTATCCCTTTCACTCTTCTGAAAAAGTAGGGATATTAAATATATGATAGATAGATAGATAGATAGATAGATAGATATAGATAAATAAACATTTGCTCAAAAGTATATGAGAATATCATAGAAAGTGGAAAGTAACAGATCTGTTGAACATTTATGAGCTGAATACTATGCTAGAAATTTAATCAATTCAGTATCCCTCTGAGGAGAGCATTACTGCTGAACTGATGAGAACACCAAAGTCCAGCATGCTTAATTAAGTACATTGCCCAAAATCACACAGCTAATGCAGAAGAACCAGTCAGAATCCAAGCCTGGGCCTGGTCCATACCCCACAAGGGAGGTAACTTGCTAACACCTCTCAGGGTTGGTCCTGTTTCACTGACCTGCTCTTCGTCTTGTGTTGTTTAAGTTTGTCTTGGTCCCTATTCATTTTCCACATCATCTAGCCTCACTATCTTGGTTAGGATGTGTACTTTTATGAGTACAGTAGGCATTTGTGGCTGCTGCTAAGTCAGATATACTTACAAAAGAAAGTGTGTACCTTATAAATTGCTAAACTAAAGGTACCGAGATTGCTTGACATCCCTAGGGTAGAAGTGCAGAAGGCAGAAATTAAGCCCTTTTACCTGTGGGAGCTTATTTGGCCTAGACGTTCTTTACAGCTGGTGTTATTCAGCCTAGCGACTGAGAACCATACCTGTGGGCTCTGCTTTCTCTGTAGTGCCTGCTTACAGAAACCGTCACCATCCCTTGTTGCAGCAGCTTTGAGAAATTTGTGGCTTTGCAGAAGACCCGATTTCCTAAATAAAAACAAAAGCCCTCAAATTATTCATGACTGTTGAAAACATTTACTCAGCATTGAACTTCTCTGAAGACCTGAGACTAAGTACCAAATGAAGAGTCTGGCTCCTTCTCTTGGCTCCTTTTCTCTTTTCCCTAAATGCAAATGAACTTCCCCTGCTGGTTTCTAGTCATTTTATAGGTCATAATTGTTATGTTGGTAAAGCAGAGAAAGTTCTCCCTTTAAAATGGAGCTAGAAGAACTTTTTTGCCAGAAATATCAGGATATTTGCTCATTTTAAAAATAGAATAATGTGGTGATGACTGCTGCTTTTAAACTCTAGCTTGAAAGTGTCTTGCTTGTTGAAAATCATGTAATTACTTAACACTGTGGATTTGCTATTATATTGGGTATAGCTATTAGGAAATCTGAGTCACAGGCATCTGATTATAATGCCTTAAAACCATAACCATTTATCCCTCCCATTAAAAACAAGTCTGAAAAAAGGCAGTGTGCGGCTGGTAGAGTGGCTCCACCGTCTTTGGAGATCCAGGCTCTTTCTCTCCTTTGGCTTCACTCCCAGCACTTGGCATCCAACCTCAAGGTTGTTTCATGGTCCAGAATGGCACTGGAACTCCAGCCATAACACCCATATTGCAGGCTAGACCGTAGAGGAGGAGGAGAGATCCAAAATGATGCTCAAATCCTTCTTTTAATGACCCCTCCTAGAAGTCCCACATAACACATCTACCATGAAAGAGGCCAAGAGATGTTTCACCCTTGCTACAAAGGAAAGGAATACCGGAATTAAAACCTGTAACATTCATACGACAGACGACGTGTGATTTAATCATGATTTAAGGTTTATATGTTGTGGTAGACCAAGTCTTTAGAGGCTCACTGAGTCCAGGTTTAAGGTCTAACTGCCCCTTACCTTAGTCGAGTTATTTAAATTTACAACTTGGTGAAGGTCATCTATCCAGTAAGCACAGTCATACCTAGTTTACACAGTTGTCACATGGAAGGGCTGTCATTTCCTGCCTTTATAAATACCTATGTCATATGGGATATTAGCTCTATTCATCTGTACCCTTTACTCAAAGAAATTCCATTTGTGGGTACTAAGTATGCAAATATTTAATGAATGAATTGTTTTCAGTGGATTGACATGAGCAAATGCATTAATTTTAAAAAAGATGATAAGAAAGTAAGAGAAGTTATGAAATGTTTTAGATTTTGGATGCTTTTTATGTTGTTTCAAGATGTTATATATACATTATGAGATATCTTGGGAAAGGGACACGTCTAAACACAAAATTCACTTATGTTTCGTATGTACCTTAAACACATAGCCTGAAGGTAATTTTATAGAATCCTTTTGTATTGTGTTTTTTTTTTTTTTTTTGAAGAGGTTTTTTTTTTTTTTTTTTTTTTTTTTTGCTATAGGGCGTGTGCGCTCGCCTGACAGAGAGAGACATAGAGACAGAAAGCGAGAAATCACCCCCCAGGAGGGATGGTCACGCCACAATCCCTTCTCCTCCATTCTCCTCTCGGGATCTCGGGCACACACGCACACGCGCCCGGCATGAGTTTTAAGCCACCGGGTCCGGGACGCGAACCGTGGTCAACTATGTGGGAGTCTAGCGACATAGCCATTACACTAACTGCTGGTTCCCTGTATTGTGTTTTGATTGTGGCCTGTCACTTGAAGTTAGATGTATAATTTTTCACTTATGGCATTATGTCAGTGCTTAAGAAGTTTTAGGTTTGGGACCATTTCAGATTTCAGATTTTCAGATTAAAGATATCTGACTTGTATTATCTTGAGGTGTTCATTTTAAATGAAGTCTTACTTTTGAAAAACCCAGCACATAA